>NC_062535.1:18259843-18412343 GCF_022655615.1 Tachysurus fulvidraco
TCCATGGCTGGAAGTGGAGTCCCTGTGATGCGCTGGGCGGTTTTCACCACCCGCTGCAATGCACTGCGCTCTGCAACAGAGCAGCTCCCATACCACACTGTGACACAGCTGGTCAGGATGCTTTCTATTGCACAGTGGTAGAAGTTCACCAGGATGTCCGAGGAAAGCTGATTTTTCTTTAGTGTCCTCAGGAAAAAGAGGTGCTGGTGAGGCTTCTTGACCAGACTGGAGGTGTTGGTAGTCCAGGACAGGTCCACCGAGATGTGGATCCCCAGGAACTTGAAACTGGAAACACGCTCAACAGCCATCCCATTGATGTGGATGTTGTCATGTGTGCCTCTTGTCCCCTTCCTGAAGTCCACAATGAGCTCCTTTGTCTTGGAGGTGTTAAGGAGCAAGTTGTCGTTGCACCATGTGGCTAGGTGCTGGATCTCCTCCCTTTAGGCAGTCTCATCAATGTTGGTGATGAGACGGATCACTGTAGTGTCATCTGCAAACTTGATGATGGAGTTAGATCCATTCACATGCCTGCAGTCGGAGGTGAAGAGAGAGTAGAAAAAGGGGCTCAGCACACATCTTTGTGGTACACCAGTGACATGATTTAGGACAATGTCCTGTCCAGAGACAAACTGTTTCGTGTTGAGGTTTTGTTCAAACCCACCATCAAAAATACCCTCTCTAATGATAATTTTTTTTTCATTGGTTGTTGTGTTAAATCTTACCCAGATACAATAGTGCTATTTTCTGATTGGCTATTGTGTAGCCTCTTTTTTGATTGGCTGATAAGTGTCAGGCTCGACTAAGAACTCCAGGGGAGACAGATACATTTTGGGCTCTGCGGCTTATTAAATATATAATAAATAGTCAAAAAGTTTTTCTGTGTGAAAAATACGATGTGTGAAGGGAGAGCGTGAGAAAAGACTGACATGAGGGACTGTCACTCTCAATGTGTGATACTTGACAGCCCTGTCCACAAACACACACACACACACACACACACACACACACACACACACACACACACACGCGTGCACAAACACACACGCACACACACACAAACATACATACACACACACATACGCACACATACTGTACACACACGCACACATACACACGCACACACACGCACACATACACACACACACACACACACACGCATACACACACGCACACATATACACACACATACACACACGCACACACATACACACACATACTCACATGCACACACACAAACACACACGCACACACACCCTCTTCCGTCCCTGCCACAGGTCACTGCAACAGATAACAGTTATTAACACAAATCAGGTGTATAAACCTTACCACTCACTGCCCTCTATTCACAAACCAGCACTCGACCACGGCCACACTTCCACACACTCACAGTGGTTTTGTGTTGTTTGCCATCCGTTGTTTTGCAGAATTTCTTCTGTTAGACTGAAAATAAGATGTTTTGTTCATCTCACCTTGAATTATTGCTGAACTATTCTCCCTCTGTGCCCATGCTCGTTGATTCTTTTTTAAGTCGTATCTGTATCATTGATGTCTGACACAAGCCTTGTTTCTGTTTCTTTCTTGTTTTTCTTGATTTTATTCACAATAATCCTGCTTTCGGTTTCTGCCTGTTTATTGTCTGTTTTCATTCACACATCTCTAAACGTTAAGCTGGTCCCAAGCTAGTGGATGTATGTAATCACTTACCTGTTTCATTCAAGTGTCGCTAGCAGAGTAACACATGGTGTAGTTCATTATATTAACTATGGACTAACTATTACTATCTATTATTTTTATATTCCTACACAGAACTGTTTTGGGGAAATGTTTTGCTTGTGGTACCTTTTTAGTGAAGACTAAGATAATGTTCTTACTGAAAAAGTTTCTTACTGAAGAGTCCTTGAAACATTTATACTGCTACATGTCAAGGTTTTTCTGTCAAAGTACAAAGTGTTTTGTCTGATTGATCTGATCATTAAGGGGCTGGTAAATAGTGACTAGTCTCCAGATAGAAAACCACTTTGAGAGCAGAGTTTTAGAAGTAGACGCTCTACTGGCTTCAGGACGGCTTTCATGATTTAACGTTTCTCTCGTTGTTTAAGATCTTGATCTTCAGATCGCTCCTGCAGAAGTGACAGAAGGACAATCAGTCGTTCTGACCTGTAAAACCACCTGCAGTCTGACTGATCCAACATTCATCTGGTACAAAAACAGCAGAGATTTAACCACAAAGACCAACAAGAACAATGAAGTCCGTCTGCAGTCGGTCAGCAGTGAGGATGCAGGCAGTTATAGCTGTGCTGTAAGAGGATATGAAGATCTCCACTCTCCTGTTCAAACCCTCAGAGTCAGATGTGAGCTTTATTTACCTTCTTATATATACTTTATAACCTGATAGTTAATAAAGGAAAACAAAATAAAGTACTGATGTAAGTAAAGAAAACACAAAATGACATTGACTGACATTCATAGCTTGAAGCCTGAGATCAGATGACAGTCCCATAGATTTGATCTAAAACGTTATCATAATGTTTTATAAAAAACTTGTGGAGTCCATGCCAACTCGAGTGCAAACTGTCATTAAAGCAAAAGGGGAAGACCCAAATCCTCTTATATTTAAATACACATTTAAAATTCTATTTGTTGTCAATATTAATACTTACAATAAAAAGTCTTGTATCATTGTTGCATTCACTGAATCTATTAATTAATTAATTCTGGTAGCAATTTAATATTTGTGTTGATTAGTGAAATAGAGTGATAATTAGAGCAAATAGTTTATTTGATTTTTGGTTTATAAAAGTGGAATTCATGTGTGGTGGTAAATTCACTGGTTATTTCTTTATTTCTTCTGTAATTCTAATGAACTGTTGTCCTAAAATACTTATAGAATTGAGCAGGAACTCAACCTGCCCCTGGTGATTTGTTATTATTATTATTATAGATAAAAACTCTATTGAATCCCATTCTGACACTAAAGGAAAGAAATACTGCTGTTTACAGAAAGGTGTCTCTGATTTATCCCAATAATAATAAATTTAAATAAAATATAAAGCCAAATGTAATAATCAAAAAAGGGACAGAAATAATAGTTATAAACTGCATTCAATTAATGACAGAAAAAAATCATTAATTATGACCATGAACTGCTTTCCTCACTCTGGTCATGGAACTCTCTAGATCGTCCAAAGAAAGTCTCAGTGTCCATTAGTCCCTCTGGTGAGATAGTGGAGGACAGTTCAGTGACTTTGACCTGTAGCAGTGATGCTAACCCACCTGTACAGAGCTACACCTGGTTTAAGGGGAAGACATCAGTAGGAAATGAAAAGACCTACAACATCTCCAAGATCAGCTCTGAGGACAGTGGAGAGTACAAGTGCAAGTGCAGTAATGAAGTCGGACATCAGGACTCCAACAGTGTGACTCTGAATGTTCTGTGTAAGTTAAAGCTGAAGATTTCCTCACAGCCAATTAGAGATAAAACTATTATGGATTTACTTTAAAGTGTTATCATCCTGTCCATTTTAGATCCTCCAAAGATTGTCTCAGTGTCCATCAGTCCCTCTGGTGAGATAGTGGAGGACAGTTCAGTGACTCTGACCTGCAGCAGTGATGCTAACCCACCTGTACAGAACTACACCTGGTTTAAGGGGAAGACATCAGTAGGAAAGGAAAAGACCTACAACATCTCCAAGATCACCTCTGAGGACAGTGGAGAGTACAAGTGCAGGAGCAGTAATGAAGTCGGACATCAGGACTCCAACAGTGTGACTCTGAATGTTCTGTGTAAGTTAAAGCTGATGATCTCCTCACAGACAGTTAGAGATAAAACTATAACGGATTTACTTTAAAAAGTGTTATCATCCTGTTCATTTAGATCCTCCAAAGAATGTCTCAGTGTCCATCAGTCCCTCTGGTGAGATAGTGGAGGACAGTTCAGTGACTCTGACCTGTAGCAGTGATGCTAACCCACCTGTACAGAACTACACATGGTTTAAGGGGAAGACATCAGTAGGAAATGAAAAGACCTACAACATCTCCAAGATCAGCTCTGAGGACAGTGGAGAGTACAAGTGCAAATGTAGTAATGAAGTCGGACATCAGGACTCCAACAGTGTGACTCTGAATGTTCTGTGTAAGTTAAAGCTGAAGATTTCCTCACAGACAATTAGAGATAAAACTATTATGGATTTACTTTAAAGTGTTATCATCCTGTTCATTTTAGATCCTCCAAAGAACGTCTCAGTGTCCATCAGTCCCTCTGGTGAGATAATGGAGGACAGTTCAGTAACTCTGACCTGTAGCAGTGATGCTAACCCACCTGTACAGAACTACACCTGGTTTAAGGAGAAAGAATCATCACCTGTAGGATCTGGACAGAGTTACAGACCTGTACAGAGTGGACAGTATTACTGTGAGGCTCAGAATAAACACGGCTCTGAGAGATCAGCTGCAGTGTCTGTCACTATTAATGGTGAGGGTGATGATGTAAATCTATAAATGAGAAACAAACTAATAAATATTTAACACTGATATTTATTACATTGTCATCCACACAGACTCCCTGAGCTCAGGTGTGTACGCAGGTCTTGGTGTTCTGGTTGTGTTTATTTGTCTAACTGTCACCTTCTTGTGTATAAGGTAAGAAATTACAGAATATTTTCACCTTATTATAAAAAGTGGAGTCCAAAAGACTTTTCTGTTGTACAGATCTGTGTTTAAATATTTTCCCAGTAAACACAGTTCCAGATTCCAGATTTATTCCCTTTTCTGTTATAATCTGCTCCACTCTTCTCTCCTGGAAAGTTCTCCACTAGATGTTGGATTGTGTCTGTGGGGATTAGTGTTCATTCAGCTAAAGATCATTAATGAGATCAGACTCTGATGTGGAGATGTGGAGGAGACTCCATTTCCAGTTCTTCCCAAAGGTGTTCAGTGGGATTGAGTCAGAGTCAGGGCTCAGTGCAGGACACTCGAGTTCCTCATGGAGTCTTCATGGAGCTCAGTGGCTTTGTGCACAGGGACAGTGTCATGCTGGAACAGTGTTTGGGCCTCTTAGTTCCAGTGAAGATAACTTGCAATGTTACAGAGACTTTCTGTAGAATTGTTTGCTTCAGTCTTTGTGATGTAAGGATCAGTGCTTCTCAGTCCAGACAGTCTAATGCCCCTTTTCCCCGGAGGCAGTTTGAGTGCAGGTTCGGAGCCTAATTTAGAAGCAGTTCTTCCTTTTTCGACCGCCAAAGCACCGGTAAAGCAAAGAACCGCTAGCATTAGGGGCTGTGGGTGGAGCTACTGTTAGTACATTTGATAATATACTAATGTTTAATACACTTTTACTTCACCGCAATATAATCAATTATCAGCACACATGATAGTAGGTAGCTACATGCTAAGGCTAACTTTTTTTCTGTGTTAATGATAAAATAATGTCACGTACTTTCTCGCTTACAACCTCCGTTAATACAGATTACATGGAGCTGCACGTACACATTAGATTCTCCGTGTTTGGATGTCAATTTAGGCACACAAAACCATGAGCATTAACAGTAATGCAACATCCGCCATGTTGTGTTTGCCTCTGCTGCGCTAACGTTGCTGGGAAACATGGCACGTATAGAGTGAAGTCAGACTCGGCTCTGTTACGCTCTCTAACCGATGGAAAGGTAAAGCGGTTCTTAGAAGGTTCGCCAGTGGAACCAACTTGGAACAGTGGAACAGCACCAGCATTAGCTCTTAACCAGCACCCGGGTCTTTTTAGTGGAAAAAACGGTATAAGTTTCGTGCTTACTGTGACAGGACTAATGGAATTGTTATATTCCGTTCAACCGTGTACTTTTTTTTTCAACAGGAAAAAGAAAAGAACTGGTTTACCAACTGGCCAAAGTTTAAATCAGGTAAATAAATACTTGTACATAAATATCCTTTAAAGACCGTTTAATCACTTTGTTTCTGTTGTAGAGAAATAATCAACAGCAGGTTTGTGAGTTACTGTTACAACCACAATGGATATTAATTTCCTATAACATCCATGACACAAGCCACTTCCTGTTCTCTTTTACAGTGTAGCAGCTAGAAGCAGATATAGCAGACACAATATATACATTTACTGTCTTACATTTACTTGAATAGTCTTCTCTCTGATTACTTTATTACTCTTACTCAATTAACTGTGAACATTTCTACTTTTACTGTTACTTGAGGAAATGTTTTTTGTAAGTAGTTTTAACTTGTACTGGAGTAAAATGTTTAGCTACTCTACCCACCTCTGGATGTCATGTTCCCCACCTCAGGAGAATCTTTATGAAAACATAGCAGTGACAAACCCAGACAACACCGTATCTGATTCAGCCTCAGCCAATCAGGATGACGTTCTGTATGCGAATGTTGTACATCAGAGGGCAGTTGATCCCAGGACTGCTGAGAGTTCTGCAGTGAAAGCTTCAGCTTCTGAGGAGGTGGAGGTTCAGTACGCTAGTGTTAGGTTTAAACCTAGGTTTAAAGACGTCTGAAGTCTTCTGGACACTTGTTGGATTAAAAACCACTCAAATATCAAACCATAATAAGTTTAAGTAGAGAATATTGGATATGTGTAAATATTTAACAGAATATCTGGTCAGTTTGGTTATATAAAGATGACTCGGTATAAACTCTGCATCCGAGCTCAGAATCCAAAGACAAGAAAATGGGTATATAAAAATATATAACCTCTATATAAAAATTTCTTTTTTTTTTCCTTTCAAAAAAGACTTTACATTTTTAATATATATACATATACATTTTTTTTTACATATCTTTTAGATTTTAGAATTAAGTTTACTTGCTAGTTTTGCTGTTCTGTTAATTTTGGACTATTTTGTGTTTTCTGCTCGTTTTGAATCTGATTTACAATATTCAGTGTAATATTCAGTATGTGTATAGTGTTTATCATGTTTACACTGGTGCATTAATTCAATTCAATTTATTTGTGTAGCGCTTAAATAATTCACATTGTCTCAAAGCAGCTTCACATAAGTATAGAAACAGAATATAAAGTTTAAAGATCAGAATTAAGTTAGTATATAAGTTATTTTACATAGTCTGTTTAAATGAGGCCATTCATTTGAAGTGTTTATAATAAAATATGTAAATAAATATTGTTCTTTTACTTCATCATGTGGTGTACTGTATAACAGTGTTAATAGTCCTGTACAGTCATAGTGGTTCTCCTGCTGTGACTCATTTGTCCTGAAGGAGGAGCTGTTGAGATCATTTCTCTCAGTCACGTGGAAAGAACAGTTTTACACATGTAATCTCTCTAAACTTTTATTTTATAACACATCCTTTCATTAGTAAATAAAAATCTGTTGTCAGAAAGTATGGACTTTTTTCTGTTATGTTATTTTGCAATGTAGCAATATAAAGTGTTAAAAAATTCATCTTTACACTTATTATATTTAATATTACAGTATTGTATCCTGTATTATATCATTATATTCCGTATTACAGTCAGTGTTGTATAAAGTATTAGAAAGCAATACTTGAGTAAAAGTACAAGTATCGTACTAGAAAAAGACTTTGGTAGAAGTGAAAGTCACCTTTTAGAATATTACTCAAGTAAAAGTCTTAAAGTATCTGATATTTACTGTACTTAAGTATCAAAAGTAATTTTCTGATATTTAATGTACTTAAGTATTTGAAGTAAAAGTAAAAAGTAAAATTTCAGTGATTTTCAGTAGGTATAAGAGCAGCGGTGGTTCTAGGATTTCATCTTTAGGGGTTTTATCCCTCAGTGAGAATTTAAAACAAGAAGAGTTTTATATTATATATTATATGACTACATAGTAAGCCAAAACTTATGGTATTATTAAATGGCAAAAGTGGACACCAAAATTTTTTGCATGATGTAATGATGTCAGTCTTGAATCAGATCAGTTCATGTATGTGTGCATTCTCTATAAACAGTGTGTCAATGAATGCAGTCATTAATAAACTAATATTCACAAGACAAAGACCAAATCAATAAATGTTATTTTAATTTAGTATTGAATGGATTGTTTGCATTAATATTTTGTTTGAGCTACAACTCTGGTAATAAGAATAGTGACGTTTCACTGCTTTTGATTAACATTATAGATAAACGCCTCCAGCTCTGACTGCGCATGCACGCTGCGCGTACCTGTGCTTCTCCGTAGAGCATGCGGAGCGTAATGCAATGTAGTAGCAGTGATTCACCCTAAACCTCCCTTATTACAGTCACACACATTTCTTCTGATTTTATTTTGTAGTAACAAATAACAAAGATGCTTAGTGGAAATATAGCGGAGTAAAAGTATACATTTTATCTAGGAAATGTAGTGGAGTAAAAGTGAAAGTTGACATAAATTTAAATAGTAAAGTAAAGTATAGATACGTGACATTTCTACTTAAGTACAGTAACAAAGTATTTGTACTCCATTACATTACAACACTGATTACAGAATCATATTAAGCATGACAATTATGATTACAGTATATTATACACTAGCATAATACTACAGTAGTATAATACTCAGTATTCTAATATAATAGAGTATTGAAGTATTTTATTTAGTATAATAGTTTATTGTCAATACAGCAGCTTAAATATTCAGTACTGAATTTAATTACCTTCATTTGTGGTTATTTCTAGTTCTTATGTTATGTATAACTGCAGTGTTTTTACTTTCAGTGTGTATGTACTGAAAAATCTTCTCCACACAACACACACACACCCAGTGTTGTAATGTAATGAAGTACAAATACTTCGTTACTGTACTTAAGTAGAAATTTCACGAAATTTGTACTTTACTTTGCTAGATTTCTAGATAAAATATATACTTTTACTCCGCTATATTTCCAACTAAGCATCTTCGTTACTCATCACTACGAAATAAAATCAGAAGAAATGTGTGCGACTGCAATAAGGGAGGTTTGACGAATCACTGCTCCTAGATTGCATTACGCATGTCCGCACGCTCTATTTCAGCGTAATGTTGCCAAGAGTAGGCGGAAGCACAACTGAAACCGCCATGGAAGCACCTACTGGAGGACCTCCCATTATCGTAGACCAGGGGTGGCCAACCAGTCAGAGACCAAGAGCCACATTTTTTACTGTGTTTCCACAAAGAGCCACTTCATACACATGGGCACACATGATCATCGCCTTTTTTCCCCTGCCATTTTGAGAGCAAACTTGACACAAATTGTTTACTCAAAAAAACCGGGCAAAGAGCTGCATGCGGCTCGGGAGCTGCTGGTTTGTCACCCCTGTCGTAGACGACCACCCCGACGATAGTGGTGAAAAGGGTGAAGAAGATAACGTTATACACCCGTGGCCATATTTGCAAGAAATGTTTCTGTACAATGGAATGAAAGATTCTTCCTACTGGATGAAGTGTCTCTTATGCCTACGGAAAATCACTGAAATTTTACTTTTTACTTTTACTTCAAATACTTAAGTACATTAAATTTCAGAAAATTACTTTTGATACTTAAGTACAGTAAATATCAGATACTTTAAGACTTTTACTTGAGTAATATTCTAAAAGGTGACTTTCACTTCTACCAAAGTCTTTCAAGTATTGCTTTCTAGTACTTTATACAACACTGCACACACCTGTGTGATGTAAGTGATACGCAATTCTGAGTGAAAACAGTGTGAAAAGTAAGTATGAGTAGTGTTAAGAAAAGTAAGTTTTCACGACTGGCCCGTGTGGCAGAACAGATGCTACAGAGAACAGATGCTACACGGAACTGATGCTACAGAGAACAGATTAGACACAGAACTGATGCTACACGGAACAGATGCTACACGGAACAGATGCTACACAGAACTGATGCTACACAGAACTGATGTTACACTTTAATTTATTTAGTGCTAATAAAATTATTAAGCCTATTTGGAGAGAGATGTTTAATGTGACAAAATGTCAGTCATCGTGTGATAACAAAAATATGCCTAGGCCTAGACCAGTGGTTTTCAAACTTTTTCGGCCCCCCTTGTATACAGTGCATCCCTACTTGCGCCCAGTAGGAAAAAAGGAAATTTATGACAAAACATTACAAAACTTAATATATGAATTAAACATTAAATTCTACAATATAGTGCTGTTGGTTAGTGGCCTAGTTTTCTGAGATTTAATTACACAGAATTTATGATAAATTCATTATTTTATAAAATGTCCTAAAACCTGAGATGGTGCCAGGGGCCCCCGGTTCACTGAAAACACCTGCTCAGAACAAGCAGGCCTAATGGTTAGAGAGTTTGACTCCTAACCCTAAGGTTGTAGGTTCGAGTCTTGGGCCGGCAATACCACGACTGAGGTGCCCTTGAAAAAGCCCAAAGCCCCCACCCCCCCACTGCTCCCCGGGCGACACAGCATACTGTAAATGGCTTCCCACTGCTCCAGGTGTGTGTTCACGGTGTGTGTGTGTTCACTGCTGTGTGTGTGTGTGTGTGTTGGATGGGTTAAATGCAGAGAACGAATTCTGAGTATGGGTCACCGTACTTAGCCGTATGTCACATCACGTCACTTAATATTTTTAAGTCCAGGCTAAAGACATTTTTATTTTCAAAAGCATTTAAAACAATGTACAAAAATACATTGTTTTATTTTGTCTCATTGCAAATAAACAATTTTGGATTTGAAGAACTCGTGTCAGTATTTAAATATATTTACTCTGTGTGTGAATTCTGTAACCACATTGACTGTTATTATGAATAAAGGACAAACTTCTGCTGCAACATCACAGTCTAGAAATTTGATTATTCACACTTTCTGTCAGGATTTCTACTTGGACATTCTCTGCAGGAACATTAGGGGGTGTTCTGGCAGTGTGTCTTGAAATACTGACCTGGTTGTGATTCATTCACTCATTTTCTACCGCTTATCCGAACTTCTCGGGTCACGGGGAGCCTGTGCCTATCTCAGGCATTATCGAGCATCAAGGCAGGATACACCCTGGACAGAGTGCCAACCCATCGCAGGGCACACACACTCATTCACCCACACACACTCACACACTACAGACAATTTTCCAGAGATGCCAATCAACCTACCATGCATGTCTTTGGACCAGGGGAGGAAACCGGAGTACCCGGAGGAAACCCCCGAGGCACGGGGAGAACATGCAAACTCCACACACACAAGGTGGAGGCAGGAATCGAACCCCCAACCCTGGAGGTGTGAGGCGAACGTGCTAAACACTAAGCCACCATGCCCCCTGGTTGTAATTGGTTTTATTATTCTGTGTATTAATTTCCTCCGCATTGCGGTTAGCTTCGTGGGGTCATCATTTTTTGTCTGCTTCTGTGTTTCAGTTCCTTTTTCCTGTATTTATTTTTTTCGTGTTTTGTTAATAAAATCTCTGCATTTGGGTCTTTTTATCTGTGAAGACACCCCTGTTCTCTGACAGAAATAAATACGCATAATAATTAAACCAATTACAACCAGGTCAGTATTACAAGACGTGACAGAAAACACACTGCCAGAACGCCCCCTATATACTCATACATATACAGTAGACTGAGGTGTTAAGATGACTCTGTACACAGAACATGAACTGTGTTTATTCTCATGCTAACACACCCTGCTCTCTTTAATAACATCTGAGAATTGTTCTAGTTTTTATAGGCTTTTAGAGAACTATTGTGTTGTGATCCATTTTTTTCAGCAGTAATTCAGCTGTGGTATTAAATACACAAGTACACAATACAAAAACATCACCAGTTAATGAAGTCGATGTCAGCAAAGATGCATGACTTGAACCCGCTAGCATGATAACACACAGGATGTGCTGGGCATGTTAGAGTAACAAGCTAAGCGCTTTCCTTTCTCGGTTTTTAAATAAAAGCAGCTTTTTAATAGACGTGCTCTGAATGTAACTGACAATGTAAACCCACAGTTGTAGCATAAAGAAGAAGGAAATGGTGACAATTCTGTTACAAAGAGCACTTAATAGTAGAGGATATCATTCAGTCATGAAGCTGAATATTTATATTAAAATATTCAATAATATTTTCAGCACTTTTTTTAATTAGATAAAATTTTATTTAAACAGATGAACAAAATATTTTCTCTCATATTTTCTTCATTTTATAGGAAGTGTCTTCAGCAGAAAGAGAAGACAAGACAACAGCAACACTTGTTAACCACACACACTCCTCTTCACACTTTATTTTCTGCTCAGTTGTTGGGCACAAAAGTCTAAGAGTTACGGTAAGAAAAAACTTCATATTTTTAATGGCTAATTTCTCTCATTAATCTAATATCTGCATTTCCTGAACATTGACAGGTTCACTGTTAAAAATAGTTCAATTCATGTCTCATTTCTTTATGTTTAGCAACTTTTTAGCAACTATGTAAGACAGTTAATTCCAGGATACAGTCGAAAGGCAAAAACACTGTAAAGAAAGACTTCTTCAAGATCACTAAAATGGGATGAAAAAGATGAGAAACTAAAAGAAACCTTGTTACAAATGGCCTTAGACTCCACAGAACTAGTCCGAAGAGATGAAGAAACAGATCAACAGTAGTAGTGTATGTAAACAACACAGACACTGAGATTGAAACAGTACTCTATAATGAAGGAGGAAAAATACCAGTCAGCTTTTACTCTTATGCAAAAGAAGGAAAACAGCTGAAACATGAGTCTAACAGTGCTACAGACATTTTAAGGACTATAGCTAATCTCTTGATTTCACGCAAGACATTTGCTAAGACAAAGCAAATAACAATTGAAGCGGACGCAGTAGAACCAGGAGGAATAACTACTTTAAAAAATGAGAAAAAGAATCTCATCAAAAACAAATAAAAAGTGCACCAGTTTACCTGGGGAGAATTGAGAGTGATTCTACATGACATACAACTAAAACACAGAGTGAAGAAGGGGTAAAAGAAAAAGAAAAAAAGAAACCCATGTAGACAGGAAAACTACACCAGGTTACGTATGTAACCCGGTTCCCTGAGAAGGGAACGAGATGCTGCGTCAGTGCTGGCGCTGTGGGAATGCTTCTTTGAGGAAGTTGTGTCTGAAGCTCTGTGTGCACACATGCCATTTAATGGCTCGGAAAGGACACGGGAGTAATTACTCGCCAGTAAGTCCATATAAGGGCATCTACGTCACGCTGCTCCAACCCCGTAACCTGGTGTAGTTCCCTTTCGAGGGAACTCAATGCTGCATCAGTGCTGACACTATGGGAATGCCAATACCCATGCCACCATGCACCGGTCGATGACTGCGCCAGAGGCCATGAGAGAGCATGAGCAGACTGGGAACAGCACATCATAGGCCCCGCAGTACCTGGGACCCTGGAGTGGGGCCCAAGTCCAGGTCATAGAATCCTGCCGCAGCACAAATATCTTCAATGGGGACACCCCTGGCCAAGGCACTGGATGAGGCGATACCCCAGGTGGAGTGGGCCCTGATGCCAAGAGGTGAGGCATGACCGCGCACCTCAAAGGCCTAAGTAATGGCCTCCACCAACCAGTGCACAAGGCCCTGTTTGAAAACCAGATTACCCCTATTCCGGCCCCCAAAACAGACAAAAAGGGCGGAGGAGTTACACCACGAGCTAGAGCGGTGGACGTAAGTCCTCAGGGCCCTTACCGGGCAAAGCAAGTGCAGCCTCTCCTGTTCCACCGACTCATGGGGTGGGGGACAGTAGGCCTGCAGGATGATTGGACATCCCGCCATCCTGGGCACCTTCGGGACATATCCTGGCCTGGGGTGCAGGATAGCCTTGGACATGCCGGGGGCCAATTCTAGGCAGGCGGGGGCAATCGACAAAGCCTGCAAATCCCCAACTCTCCTGAGAGAGGCCATGGCAAGAAACAGAGCCAACTTCAGGATCAGAAACTTCTCAGAGGCTGACTCCAAGGGCTCAAAGGGGCTTCCAGCAGCCCCTCCAGGACCAAAGAGATCCCAGGAAGGAATGCATGGTCTAGAGGAAGGCCTCAGCCACCTGACACCACGCAGAAAGCGAGAGACCAAAGGGTTCCTACCTAAGGAGGCCCCAAGGACAGGTTCGTGGTTCGCGGCAACTGCGGGGACGTACATCTTTAGAGTAGATGGGGCCAGGCCCAAAAGCAAGACTGCGGGAACTCCAGCACTGTACCAACCAGGCAGTGAACTGGATCCTGAGAGTGCTCATCACACCAGAGGTGAAAAAGCCTCCACTTCAGAGCATACAGTTTCCTAGTGGAGGGAGCCCTAGTATTCAGCAGAGTCTCTGTCACCTCAGTTGAGAGGCCTGCATCTAGGAGCTGGTCCCCCTCAGGGGCCAGACCCAAAGCTTCCACATCTAGGGGCGGGGGTGAAGAATTGTCCCCTGCGCCTGAGTGAGGAGATCCCTCCTGACGGGAAACTCCCATGGAGTGCCGTTCAGGAGGGAGACTAGGTCCGAGAACCAAACTCGAGAGGGCCAACGGGGGGCAACTAGGAGAAGGTTGACCCGGTCATGGCGCACTCTGGCTAGGACTTGCGGGAGCAGAGCTACCGGGGAAAAGGCGTACAGACGGAGCCTCGGCTACGTCCATACCAGGGCATCCAGGCCCAACGGGGCCAGGTGAGAGAGGGAGAACCACAGCAGACAGTGGGTCGACTCCTCGGAAGAGAACAAATCCACTTCCGCCGGCTGAAAATCTGCCAGATTGGCTCCACCACGTGGGGGTGAAGACGCCACTCTCCGGGCCTCAGCACCTGCCTTGACAGGAAGTCTGCCTCCCGATTTACACGCCCTGGGATAAAAACCGCTCTTAGCGAAAGAAACCTGGTCTCTGCCCAGAGCAGAATCTGCCACGCCAACCTGAACAGGGGGCATGAACGCAGACCACCCTGATGATTGATATAGGACACAACCACGGCGCTGTCCATCTGCACTAGGACATGGCAGCCCTTGAGGTGTGGGAGAAAGTGTTTCAACGCTAGAAATACAGCCCTCATCTCCAGGCAATTTATGTGCCATGAGAGACAGGGGCCCTCCCATAGACCCTGGGCAGGGTGGCCGTCTAAGGCCGCGCCCCAGCTCGAGAGCGAGGTGTCCATCAAAAGAGTCCTGCGATGGGGACACGCCCCTAGAATGGGAGCCAAGGCCAAGAACCGGGGTCTTTTCCACAGGGTACAAAGGCCATGGCGTGTAACCCGTATAACCCTGAGGGGATGCCTGCGAGGATGAAAGCCCACCCCCTTGAGGCAGAGCTGGAATGGCCTCATGTGAAGCAGACCCAAAGGGATAACGTTGGCTGCTGCTGACATGAGGCCGAACACCCTCTGTGCCTCGGCGACAGAGAGGCCGCGGCCTAGCCGAATAGCTTTCACCGCCGGCAAGATGGAGGCCACCCGAGTGGGAGACAGATGTGCCCGCATTGTGGTGGAGTCCCAAACCACCCCCAGAAAGGTGGTTCTCTGAGAAGGAGAAAGCACACACTTTCCTGGGTTCAGCCTGAGGCCTAAGGACCTCATGTGGGCAAGAACAGCATCTCGATGACTGGGCCAGAATTAGCCAGTCGTCTAGGTAGTTCAGTACACGGATGCCCTGGAGATGCAACGGTTCCAGGGCAGCGTCCATGCACTTCGTAAACGTGCGTGGTGAAAGGGCTAAGCCAAAAGGTAGGACACGATACTGGTAAGTTTCGCCCCCGAAAGCGAACCTGGGGAACTTCCTGTGGTCTGGCAGGATGCTTATGTGAAAATAAGCATCCTTGAGGTCGATCGTGACAAACCAGTCCTCAGATCTGATCTGGGACATGATCATCTTGAGCGTGGGCATCTTGAACTTGTAAGTCTTCAGAGTACAGTTCAGAGCACATAGGTCCAAAATCGGACGCAGCCCCCCGCCCTTCTTGGGAACAACAAAATATCGGCTGTAAAATCTGGAGTCCCACTCTGGGAGGTGAACACGCTCTATGGCCCCTTTCTCCAGATCCGGGAGGAGTTCCTCTCGGAGGAACACCGCCTGGTGCCCACCCGCAATTGTGGGCAACACACCCTGAAAACACGGAGGACGGGAGGAAAACTGGATCCTGTACCCCCTTTCTACATTCTCCAGGACCCACTGAGACACCCCTGGCAGAAGTTTCCACGCTGCCAGGCTGTGTGACAGTGGCATCAAGCTCGTGCAGACCTCCCAGGTGCCCTGAAACAGCGCACCGGCAGGCGCTAACCCGGGAAGATCCGCACAAGAAAGGGGAGCCTACACAGGCCCCACTGCCCCCCGAAACAAGGCGGTGAGGCAGGCAGTAGGGGGAGCGTCTCTGAATAGGGCGCTCCCGGGAGCCCCTGCCCTCGGGCGTCAGGACTCCTTCGTGGCCTGCTTGGCTGAGATGACAGACCTAAGGTCCCCTCTCACCGGATGTGTCCGGGCCTGGGCATGCGAACCGGCCTCCCTAGTCTTAGACACTTAGACACTAGTTCTTTTCACTGCCCTGAGTGAGCTAGAAGGAGGGGGGGTGGCTAGATGATGGCCCAGGCTGCTCCCCGCGGCGAGGGAGAAACTCCCTGAATGCCGCTGACTGGCGTTTCACTTCCTGGTGCCTGTCGATGACAGTACTAACCACGTCGCCAGACAAACCCTGAGGTGAAACCGGGGCATCCAGGAGAAAGGACTTATCCTTCTCTTTTATGCCCGTCAAATTGAGCCACAAGTGCCTCTCCATGGCAACCAGCGCAGCCATAGAACGACCTATAGAGCGAGCTGTCTGCGAGCCGTCTGGCACGGAGCGCGAGATCAGTGTCGCGGCGGAGCTCGGACACCGCCTGAGTTCCCAGCCCTTCACCGCCATCCAGCTCTTCCAGCAGGTCAGCCTGGTAGGCCTGCAAGACTGCCATGGTGTGCAGTGCCGCACCCGCTTGACCCGCTGCCTCATAGGCCTTACCCACAAGGGCCGAAGTGATCCTACATGGCTTGGATGGAAGGGCAGGTTACCTCCATGCGGGCGATACAGGGGAGAGATAACTGGCCAGCGTCTCTTCAACCCTAGGCATCGCTCCATCCCCATGGTCTTCAAGCCCCATAATGGCTGAATAATCCGACATGGCCGGAGAAAATACGCACGCCGAATAGGGATTTTTCCAAGACCTCGATACCTCAGTATGGAGGTCTGGAAGAAAAGCTAGATGCCTACGTGCAGGTGGCTGATGGCCTGAAGTCAGAAAGCGGTCGCCCAGCTTAGAACGGATGACACCAACTACCTCTTCTGGCCAATCTAAATTTAACTTCTTGACAGCCCGAGTTAATACCTCGAGGAGCTCCTCGAACGTCACTGATTGCGTTGGCCATTCCGAGGTAGAAAGCCCCTCCCTTTCGACATCGAGCTCCTCGGAGCCGGACACGGAAAGCAGCATGCTCTCTTCCGGGTTGGGAGAAATCGCAGCACGAACTCCCGAACGCGAAACTGAGCGATTGGAGTTAGGGGAGAGGGCAAGAGAAAGGGAAACACCCGTTTCTTGCTCCGCCTCCGCTAACTCAACCTGGGAACCCCATGATTGAAGCCGCCGCGCTGCCTCAGTAGACGCAGGACCCGAACCACGAGGTGCAGCCGCAGCTGAAAATACAGCCAGGCGGGATCGGAGCGTGCGGAGAGGAAATCCCTCACAATGCACGCAGCTGGCTCCCTCGAGAGCTGACCGGGCATGCTCCTCTCCCAAACACACAACACAAAGAGAATGCGTGTCGCCCCCCGTGATAAAGCGGGGGCACAGATGCATGCATCTCTTAAAGTGCTTTGACTGCAACATATTGCCTAGTCTTTCCCTATTTTTTTTTCTTACCCTGCACTTGACACACAGACAAACAAATGACACACATACATAGAGCGCTTCCTGAAGACAAAGAAAGCTGGAGATGCCCTTATATGGACTTACTGGTGAGTAATTTCTCATTACTCAATTACTTGTCACAAGCATTCCCATAGCGTCAGCACTGACGCAGCGTCGAGTTCCCTCGAAAGGGAACCCAAGTTATTTTTACTGATGGAAGGCAAGGTCAAAAGTGCAATCATTTGAAAAGATAAAGGCAAAACTGTATTCAGAAAGGTGACAGAACACAAAACAAGAAGCATGCAGACAGCAGGAGTAGCAGCTCTGCTGCAAGCTTTAACCTTTTGAATATGTAGTAGATGCAGGGCCATGCACAGACATTTTGAGGGGAGGTGGCCTAAACCAAAAAAATGGGCACTAAGTGGGTGGTTGCTCGTTAACACAAATTAGTTCCATTTACAACACTTTTTTATTTTGTACCATGTCCTGAAATATCTTGATAACCAAATTTTTTATGATTCACAATTACACAATGGTGATAATAACAGAAACTATCTGCTGTTTTACATTTGTATATTTACCTTTCCCTTTTACAGCAAAATCTTTCTATTTGGTACCATGTCCTGAAAGATCTTAATAACCTCATCTTTTATGATTGGGATGGCTTTTTCAATGGCCAGAAGCAGTAGATCAGAGAGTCTTTCTTGTCCACATGCATTACAAAGTTTAGTTTTCACCAGCTGGCTGTTGAGACCTGTAGTGTTGCAAAGATTTTCAGCAGCTTAAAAAGTGTTGGAAACACAACATGAGCATCAAAATCGTTAAATGTTTCAAAAATTGCATGTGCACTCTTTTGTAAGCATGTGAATGATGAGTAGAAAACTCTAAGCTCAGTTCGCAGCTGTTCCTCCTCCTCTTGAAATCCGTAAAACTCACAGAGAGTATGGGCAGCATTAAGTCGGCAGCATTCGGCCCTACCTGTTAATGCGACAGATTTTGTGAACTTGTGAACTTTCGTGTCATGTTCAGTCCTAGTTTCAAGAGAGTACCGCAGACACATACTGTGAGTGATGCTGCGCTTGCGACGTGCGGAGCGAGCTGGAAAACCTGGAGCAGATTAGCGGAATCAGCGGAATGCTTTGAGAGGAGCGGTGGGGGTGGGGAATAGGGGCACCTCAGTCGATGAGGGCAGAGGGGCAGTGGCTCTGGCCACCCGGCCACCCCCCTGTGCACGGTCCTGAGTAAATGCTTATAATCAACATTTAGATACATGGAAATTAAATGGTTTTGTAACAGCCAAGCGCAGAGATAGCACACAAAGAAGTGTGGATAAAAAATGCTGAACTAGGAAAGGAAGTGAAACCATCAGGGGTTTACCAAAGTCATCATACCAAGCAGAAACATACGCAGCTGTGGGAAACAGAGAGACTAGACATGTTATTCTCAGTAAATATAGTTAAAAGCCATGAAGACAGCATGACACTTACAAAATCTACGTAACAACAATCTATATCCATCCACAAAATGGATTGGAATGTTCTTAACGAAAAACTAAATAAATGTGCCAAATTATGTAAAGCTGTATGAAAAGATTCAAATGAAATGCCCTAATTGTAGGGGGAAAAATGACAGCATGAAGCAACAGTTATGGACACATTGAAACAGAAAAAGATGGTAAAGAAATTGACAAATTTTGCAGAACCTCTAAGACCCATAACACCAAAGAAAAATGGCTATTTTCTAATGGTACAGTAGTAGACAATCACACTAGCATGAAAGTAATCTACCCTACCCCGACAGCAACAGAAGCTGTTGTAGTGAGATGCTTAGAGCTGTACTTCAAAAGACATGGAACCCCTTATTCCGAAAGAGGTGATAATGCTCATAATATAACAGAGAAAGAAGTAGAAGACTTTTTAACCAAATGTGGAATAAGATTGGCAAAAGCAGTAAAATACCAACCAGAGTCAAATGGAATTGCAGAAAGGTCAATAAGAGGAGTTAGGGTTAGGGTTAGGACAAGGGTTAGGACTGGATCCTGACAATAACATGATGTGGGGACGTCGGGTTAATACGCTAAAGTGATACTGATAGAGATGGAAGAAACCATTCCATGTGTCTGTCTGAAGTGTAAAGAATGCAAAGACTACTACTATGGCTCAAAGAGACAAGGATGCCAATGCTCAAGAGATGGAAGAAGCTTAAAGAGACATGCAAAACTTGTGAGAAGTTGCATGACAATCGCTGGCTAAAGCAGAGAAGATTACTACCCTGCTAAAAGGCCCAAACGACCTCCAGGTCGAAGTAGGAAAGGAAAAAAAAACAAAGGCACAGACAAGTCAAAAAATAAAGCAGGAAACCTTAACCATACCAACCCTGTGAGAATGGAAGGAGCTAACTTCCTTATGCTGACATTACACCCTAACCATTCTAGTATGTGGATTCCGAATAAAGAGGCGAAATGGGTAAACTGAGCTAACATACTATACAAATTCCAGTGTGTGATAGCCTTAGAAACTGTGGTCGGAAATATTGGCAGAAAGACAAGCAAAAGCAAGGTCTAGTATAGAAAGACCACTGTAATGTAAAAACAATAAGAATAAAACAATGTTTGGCTATATTAATGCAACAGAATTCCATAATCTAATCCTCTTTAAAGAAAAAAAAATAACCATTCTCTCAATATAATTAAACTACGTTGAAAGAAACTCAATTGTTCAGACCCTGTATCCTAATAGTTAATGCATGCCCTGCTGAACCCAAAGTTGACAAACTTAGTAGAGCACTTTCCTGGCCACCCCCTCTCACACTTGCTTTCCCTTAGTCATACATATAATCCTTTCTGGGAAAAACAAGCCTAATACTACTCCTCTACCTGCATTCTGCTCATAGCCACATACAGTACTAACTCCTCATTATACTCATATTTCAGTCAGCACTTAGTCACAGAACTAGTTTTACTATACATAAATTATTTTTATTAAAAATATGTACCTTTTTGATAAACTAAGTATGAAAGATTTTGGAAGACATTTTGTAAAAAAAAAAATATCCATGTATGGAGAAATATCTTTTATCATCTTGTTCATTTTAGATCCTCCAAAGAACGTTTTAGTGTCCATCAGTCCCTCTGGTGAGATAGTGGAAGAAAGTTCAGGGACTCTGACCTGCAGCAGTGACGCTAACCCACCTGTACAGAACTACACCTGGTTTAAGGTGGATCTGTGTAACACATGTCACTATGATTGTGTATTTGATTGATTGATATGTGTTTTCCAGGTCGAGGGCCCGAACGGCCTGCGGGACAAAGGGACAAAGCTTCACCTCATTCTCTCTGAGTTTGCCTTCAAGGTGTGAAAGCACTTCCTTCAATGCAACAGAGAAAAAATAAAGATAAAAGATATTGTTGGGATGCCAGAAACATGTTTTCTACATTAAGAAAAACGTAAGTAAATATATTTGATTTTGCTTTAAGATTGAAAAGGTGTCCTGGAAGGGACATGTTCTACAATATGTTCACAACATATTTAAATATTAAATGGTAATTTTATTATGACAACAGAAAGATAAGAACAGCAGAGTCTCATAGGTCTTAACCCTCTATTCCAGATGATGCAGATTATCCAATAAAATATGACAAGTCAGTTTATTAAAGAAAAAGGCTAGTAAAGTATATTTTGGTGGTGGCAAACTAACTGAAAATAATTGTGCTCTCAGCCATACCTGTGTGCACAGCAAAGAATAGGAAGAGGGGCTCAAACAATGATGCTCAAAATTGATAATAGGTGTGTGATTCACAGAAGTAATAAGACTCGCTTTCAGAGCATTCAACATTCAGAGCATTCAGCATTCAGAGAAAAAGTAGCACAAATAAATGAATAACGCCATATTAAATGACCTGCATTTAATATCGACACTCGTCGTTGTTCAAACAGCCGATAGATGCTCGTAGACCTCTGGTGAAAAATCCTCTCCTAAGAGATGCTCCTAACACAGCAGAGGTGTCATAATCTTGATTTGAAAACCATCCGGTCTGAGGGGAGGGGTAATCCTATCGCAAAACACCCCCGGATCAAACACGAGTTTTAAGTACCTATCTCTATCTAGTCAATCAAACATATGGACTTGTTTAACAACACTACTTTCCTCTGAGGGGTCATAAATCCCCATTTAAAAAACAACAACAAAACATATGTCCTTGTTTTACAACACTGCTTCCTCTGATGGTGGGGGTAAAAAAAAAAACCATTTTAAAAAAACATATGTCCTTGTTTTACAACACTGCTTCCTCTGAGGGGTCATAAAACCCCATTTTTTAAAAAAACATGTCCTTGTTTTAAATACTTATCACCTGTCTACGGGAACCAGACACGATGGTGTTAAAACAATATGAAAGACAGGGTGGTGGTGGGAGTTAAATTGGGCTCTTTAACTACTTGGAGTCAAGACATACATCTACCACACCAGAAGGTATGACCTTTGACCTTTAATAATTTCATATAACTAATGACAGCTGGCATAGCAGCTGGCATAGCAGCTGTCAGGGTAATAAAAAGGTAATAAAACTGTCAGCTGATGGAATATGACCAGTATATCTCTCTCATGACCTTGCTACAGGATTGTCAGAGAGGACAAAGAACTGAAGAAGGCACTCCAGGTCAGTAATCAATTGTGCAAGTTCCTTTTCCATAACTGTTGAACACACAAATCACACAAACAGAGAACAAACAGATCATCCGGCACAACTGAAGGATGCAAAGGAGGCGTTCAGAAAAGACCCCAACCAGTCTGACGTCATTACAGAGCTCATAGTCAGCTGTTGTTTTTGTCTTTACAAAAAGCCCCACCCACAAAAAAGAAAAGCATCAATGGGTTATAAGAAAACAAAATATTTAATCAATCCACATCTTTGTTTCGTGTCAACTAGACCAGACCCTGGCATTCCCACACTGAGAACAACACCCATAGAATCTCCCAATAAAAACGTACAAATTAATGATAAGCAAGGTATCACCTAAGCAAACACTTACCTCGACAACTGAAATTTCCTTTTTGGATGGAAAAACTGGAAAAATCCCAGAGCATACATTCCAGTACCTCCTTCCTGGATATATTAAGCACTAACAATAGCACAAATCACAAATTGAAGAACAAGTCTGTGCCAACAGACAGGGCCATCTTACACCAGAAGTCTCAACATGGAATATCCTATCAGCTGCGTATCAACACCCTAACAACCAACAACCACCTGTAATAGTATTGCTAACACCCTAACAACACCTTAGAAACCTTCTAGTGCAGCATAACAACTAAACCCACAGATGTCTCATAAAGAAGAAGGAAGTGCTGACAATTCTGTGTCACAGAGCACCGTAGAGCAGAGGATATCATTCAGGCATGAAGCTGAAGAGCAGCTTCCTATTTTTAAAAGGAAAATGCAAATGACTTTATGACTGTTGAGTCAAATAACAGTTCAAAGACTTCCATTGGATTAAAATGCTATTCTTTGTCCGCTTCTATGGTAATACTATAAATAATATAATTTTATTTTTCATTTTACTTTATGTGAGTAGAGAAAAAAGTTTGTTTTCTCTCTTTCATTGTCTGAGTATTTGCTCTATTTCAGAAGTTACTACTTCAGCAGAAAGAGAAGCAACAGCAACACTTCTTAACCACACACAGACTCCTTACAATCTACTGTATTTTCTGCTCAGTTGTTGGACATGAAAGTCTAAAAGTCACGGTAAGAAAATACTTTATATATTTAATGGCTAATTTCTCTCATTAGTCAAATATCTACATTTCCTAAAAACCGACATGTTCAGAGTTCAAGATATTTTCAACTTTTACTAACCACATATGAGCTCGAATATCAATATTGTGATCAGTTATTTCTGATGTATTGTGGTGTTGGTGGTAAAAATGCAGCTTGTTTAAGTGACTAATTCAGAAATTAAAGCAAAGAATATTGTGTTTATGCAAAACATCATCATCCAGACATCTTAAGCACACACTCTTTAACTCACACTTTTCTTTCTTTGCTATTTGGCTGTTGAACACGAGGGTCATGTAGGCACTGTGGAGGCAGAACATACAGTACAAAGGCATTTTTATTGTGACACATATCATGTAACACAAAAATGTTTTTAGGTATCATGAGATTATATTGTTTCTTTGTACTGTGATTCTGAGTCTGATTCTGTGAACACATTCACATTTGCTTTGTTCATATTCTGATAAGTTAAATCAGTTGTGTTGGAGACCAACATTTTTTGTCTTGATTCCAAATATTGTCAGAATATAAGATCAGAATTCATGTGCCCCAAAATGTAGTGTTAAAATGAGAATATCCAAGCTAGCGGGATGGTTTAATATTTCTAGTGGGTTTTTGAAGTCTGGCCTCCTTGGATACGTTTTCCGCCCACAGATCCACGTGTGATTTTTTTTCTTTTGCAGAATGCAACTTGCAACCTGGAGGCAATGTGAAAAAACAATAATGAAGGGAATGATAGATTAAAGTAAATGACATAACAAATGTAGAATTAAAAAAAAAGCAGAAAAATAAAGAAATAAACTGCTATCACACATGCATCACACAGTGGACGCTGCTAAAATCTACATATTTTAAGCTGCTTTGCTTCTGCACAACCACGTTCATTTACACATCACCAAACTTCCCCTTTAAATGCATGGTTGCGTGCTACTTGTGGAGCATCTCGAATGTTCTTAAGAAGAGGAACTAATTTACTGTTGCACACAGTAGATAAGAAAATCTTGTTTATTAGACACTTCTGTAAATGGTTTCTCTATCTCCAGGACATTCTTAATAAAAATAAAGTCCCTCTGTTTACTGCGCATGAATCATGAGTTCCACCTGGAGAACATTCAAGAAGCTCGCCTGTGTGTCACCACTTGCATGAACATTAACTGACCATTTTATCTTCACACAGAGTGACACACCCCTACAAGCCATTAAGCTCTGCATATAAATCTATTTTATGATATACCTTCTATATGATTTTACTTTAAGTTCCATCTGTCAGTATTTTGTGAGCAGTAAAGTCAGTAATTACTCACTGATGTGGATGCTGATGTGATTAAGTGGAATTGAACGCTTCATAATCAGTTTCCAATCATTACACTTTCCTACCACTATGGGTTACATTTCTAGCATCTCTAAACTGTCATTCCCTCAGCAGGCTCTCTATCTTCTCTCTCATGAAGTCAAAAGACAAAAGAAATGCAACTTTGAGAAACAATGTAGTATAAACTCCTCTGTCCTGAAAATGTCAGAAAAGCTACAGCTTCACCCCTGACTGTGACTTTTACAAAGTGCTGACACTGGACTTCTTCCACAAATACTTCCACAAACTCCTTCCTCTCACATTGTTACGTACCGTTTTGTCAGTTCAGTTTAACTTATTACCTTGTATGGTGATTTTGTTACTTGGTGTAATTTTATTTTATGTTTTTATTTGTATTATAGAATCTTTATAGAAGAATGATGTCCCATAAAACATCTTCTCTGCTTTGTCAAATCTTTCTCCTTATGATCACAGGTGAGTCTTATGAACACCTTTGAGATCAGGTGTTCTATCTCTTTCTCTCTCATTCAAACTTGAGTCCTTACAAGCTTTTTTTTGAAGCACACAACTGTACATTTAGTGGGTGAAAAAGGTGAAAAGGTGAGGAGCAGAGGTGTGCAGTTCAGAGTTGTCGAACTGGAAGTCAGCGACGGTTGACCCAGGAGCAGTGGCAAGCTGGCATACTGGAGAGATTGATGGTCTCACTCCATGATTTCTGTGAGACACAGAAAGGCAAAGAAAAACCATTGAAATCTTACCATTTCAGCACTAAGCCAGCCGTCTCTAGCTCACCTTCTCCCAGAGTGTGGAGTTCAGATAGTGTTCACGCTACCATCAGAATAGATATAGATAGATAGATAAATAGATAGTGAAGTGAAGTGACGTGACATACTGTACGGCATACTCAGAATTTGTTCTCTGCATTTAACCCATCCAAAGTGCACACACACAGCAGTGAACATACACACACCATGAACACACACCCAGAGCAGTGGGCAGCCATTTATGCTGCGGCGCTCGGGGAGCAGTTGGGGGGGTTTGGTGCCTTGCTCAAGGGCACCTCAGTTGTTGCCGGCCCGAGACTCGAACCCACAACCTTAGGGTTAGGAGTCAAACTCCCTAACCATTAGGCTACGACGTCCCCGAAGAAAGAAATGAAACGAAACGAAACGAAACGAAACGAAACGAACATCCCAGTGGGAAAATTCACAAATTCTACCAATATCCACAAACTTGCCGACTAAGGCATGCAGTGAATTCTAAAAATTTGAAAACAATACATTTAAATTTAAAAAGTCTGTGCAAATCTTAGTATTAAGGTGAGCATAAATCTGAGTTCCATGATGAAATATTGTAGCTAAAGAAGTGTGTTACTGACAGTGGACAAAGTGTGAATAGAAGATCATAATGGAGATTCAATTTTAATATTAATTAAACATTACGAGTTCTAAACTCTGAACACACCCAAAATCCTAAACAGTTTTCTTCCAGTCATGAAGAATAGTTTTTATTTCTACAACCTCCTGTGAACTGAGTGTTTGATGGGGTTCAGGATAATAATCTCTAATCACCTCTTTTATGTATCATGTTTCAGCTCTTGGGAATGAATGGAGTGTGAAATACAGCCAACTTAATCTCTGTGCTTTAAAAGGATCTACAGTGATTATGGACGTCACTTACACACACCCACCACGTCTTATAGTGACACAGAGGTTTTGGTTTATTAACCCAGCTCAGGGTAAAGTGCTGACTGATCTGTATAATGAACCAGGTTACTCAGGCAGAGTGACGTATATAACAGATGTACAGAATCACTTCCCCCTCAGACTGAGTGATGTGAAGAAAACAGATGAACAGATGTACTGCTTCAGAATCATAACAAATAAAGAGGAACAAAGCTACCAGGGTTATCCTGGAGTTACACTCAGTGTTACAGGTAAATAAAATCATATTTTCTACATATAATTAACTCAATAAGTATTTGAACTCTTATGCTACACTTACAGCTTTATAACTTTATTTTCTACACTTATCATTTTTATTTCATTAAAAACCATGATATAAAACCAAATGGCAGTTATTTTTAAAGAAAAATGCCACATGCTCACTTTTCAAACAAAACACTTCCTAAAAATAGATTATTCTGTAAATCTGCATAATAATTTGAAAGAAAGTAGGTGAACACTTAGTAGTGGTGTGCACACGCAGTCCATGAAGTCATCAATGAACACAAGATCATTATTACCACTGCAGAACAAACAGCCCCAGCCTCCTCTGAGCTTTATAGATCCTTTATTGCTGTTTGCTTGGTCGTCTTTTCCTGGCTTTCTCCACACAAACACTCCACCATCAGATCCATCCCAGTGCCAAGAGGAGTCATCTGAAATAATTTTTTCGGAAGCCGCTGTCTTTCTATGAAGTTTGTTTTGCAAAATTTACCTTGCTTTCTAATTTCTGAGGTTGATAAATTGCACCTTGGTTAATGGTTCATCCAAAGAAGATGGTTCTGCTTAATTATTCTCCCTGTCCGCATGCTTGGTGATCCTCTTTTAAGTCATATCTGTGTTACTGGTGTTTGACACAATCATTGCTGGCTAGTAAAACAAGGAGTAGATTATATTGTTAAATATAGATTGACTGTGACAACCAAAGTAATCCTAAGTGTCCAATCACTTTTTTTTATTTTTTATTTTGAATTCTATTATTTTTTAATATCCGTAAACATACCTAAAGTATTTTATTAATTTTGTGGGCTTGTTGGTTTGCTAGTTGTTTTGAAATGTTGTTTTCTAATACAATGAAAAGTTTACTACCATATCAATAAAGATCTCTAACATGTTTTTATTCAAAAATATTTCAGGGGTTTGTACTTGATTCAGAGAGTCAGAATGTATGTCAATGTTTTTCTGTCAAAGTACAAAGTGTTTTTTCTGATCCAATCACTAAGGGGCTAGTAAAAAGTAACTAATCTCCAAAGATGAGAAGGTTATAAACACTGAAAATAACACCGGAATAATCGCTTTAGATAGAAAAACAGTTTGAAAGCAGACTTTTAGAAGTAGATGCTCTACTGGCTTCAGGACGACTTTCATGATTTAATGTTTCTCTCGTTGTTTAAGATCTTGATCTTCAGATCGCTCCTGCAGAAGTGACAGAAAGACAATCAGTCGTTCTGACCTGTAAAACCACCTGCAGTCTGACTGATCCAACATTCATCTGGTACAAAAACAGCAGAGATTTAAGCACAAAGACCAACAAGAACAATGAAGTCCGTCTGCAGTCGGTCAGCAGTGAGGATGCAGGCAGTTATAGATGTGCTGTAAGAGGATATGAACATCTCCACTCTCCTGATCAAAGACTCAGAGTCAGATGTAAGCTTTATTTACCTTCTTATTATATTTTTATAAACTGATAGTTTATAAAATAAAACAATATAAAGTATTGGTGTAATAAAAAAAAATGTAGATGCCATCTGAAGGGTATTCCTGTCCTTTTCCCATTACTGAGAGGCTGTTGGCTTTACATTTACAGCATTTGGAAGATGCCCTTATCCAGAGCGCAGTGTTGTATAAAGTACTATAAAACAATACTTGAGTAAAACTACAAGTAATGTACTAGAAAAAGACTTTGGTAGAAGTGAAAGTTACCTTTTAGAATATTACTCAAGTAAAAGTCTTAAAGTATCTGATATTTACTGTACTTAAGTATCAAAAGTAATTTTCTGATATTTAATGTACTTAAGTATTTGAAGTAAAAGTAAAAAGTAAAATTTCAGTGATTTTCAGTAGGTATAAGAGCAGGGGTGGTTCTAGGGTTTCATCTTTAGGGGTTTTAGCCCTCAGTGAGAATTTAAAACAAGAAGAGTTTTATATTATATATTATATGACTACATAGTAAGCCAAAAGTTATGGTATTATTAAATGGCAAAAGTGGACACCAAAATTTTTTGCATGATGTAATGATACCAGTCTTGAATCAAATCAGTTCATGTGTGTGTGCATTCTCTACAAACAGTGTGTCCATTAATAAAAAAAATATTCACAAGACAAAGACCAAATCAATAAATTATTTTTATTTAGTATTTAATGGATTGTTTGCATTAATACTTTGTTTGTGCTACATCTCTGGTAATAAGAATAGTGACATTTCACTACTTTTGGTTGCCGTCTTTGCAGCTTTCAGCTATTATAGCTATTATGACTGCGTGTGAATGCTGCGCGCGCCTGTGCTTCTCCGTACAGCGTGCGGAGCTGCGTAATGCAATCTAGGAGCAGTGATTAGCCAAACCTCCCTTATTGCAGTCGCACACATTTCTTCAGATTTTATTTTGTAGGAGCGAGTAATGAATTGGAAATATAACAGAGTAAAAGTATACATTTTATCAAGGAAATGTAGTGGAGTAAAAGTGAAAGTTGACATAAATTTAAATAGCGAAGTAAAGTACAGATAAGTGAAATTTCAACTTAAGTACAGTAACAAAGTATTTGTACTCCATTACAACACTGGCAGAGCAACATACATGAGTGCTTAAATCTCTATCATTGGATACATTAATGCTGGTTCACTAGGTTACATTCTTAAGATAACATGAGTTTAAAACATTGTTCAAAGTTACAATGAAAAAGTTTCAATTTTTTATTTATTTATTTATTTATTTATTTATTTATTTTTATAAATGCAAAAAATAGGGAAAGAAGTACTAGTTAAAGTGTTTCCTGAATAAGAAAATAGCCAGTGACAGTATCCGGACCCCTAGGGGAAGTACATTCCACCACCTTGGTGCCAGAACAGAAAAGAAACTTGCAGTATACTTGCTTCTTACCCAGAGATGGTGGAACCAGTCGAGCAGTGCTGGTAGATTGGAGGGTGTGTGGTGCAGTCCAAGGAGTGATGTGGGCTTTGAGGTAAGAGGGAGCTGGTCCATTTTTGGCTTTGTAGGCCAGCATCAATGTTTTTAATTTGATGTGTGCAGCTACCGGAAGCCAGTGGAGAGATCGCAGCAGTGTGGTGGTATGCGAGAAAGACAGATTGAAAACAAGCCTTGCAGCTGAGGACGAATTGCGTTCATAGGTAGACCAGCAGTGCAGTAGTAATTGTACTATTTACGTTGTAGTAATCCAGTCTTGAAATGACAAGAGACTGAACAAGTAACTGAGCTGCTTGTGTGTACAAAAATGGCCAAATCCTTCTAATGTTGTAGAGAAAAAACTGACATGAGTGAGTCACATTAGAAGCATGAGAGGAAAAGGACAGTTGATTGTCCATGGTTACCCCAAGGTTGCGAGCTGTGGCTGAAGGGGAGATCAGATCGTTGTGCAAGGATATAACAAGGTCATGAACTGGGGATGAATCACCTGGGATGAACAGCAGTTCAGTTTTGCTAGGATTGAGCTTTAACTGATGAGCAGTCATCCATGATGCTATTTATGCAGGCATGCTGAGATTCGATCAGAAGCTGTGGTGTCTGAGGGTGGGAAAGAGAAGATAAGTTGTGTATCATCAGCATAGCAGTGGTAAGAAAACCCATGTGAGGAAATAACTTCACCAAGAGAGTGAGTATACAGGGAGAAAATAAGAGGACCAAGTACTGAGCCCTGTGGGACACCAGTGGAGAGTCTGCATGGAGCAGCTGTCACTCCCCTCCATATTACCTGAATGAGCGTCCTTCCAGGTAGGAAGCGAACCATTCCCAAGCTGATCCGCAAATCCCAATAATCCTGAGGGTGGACAAGACAGTCTTGTGGTTGACCGTATGAAATGCTGCTGAAAGGTCAAGGAGGATATAGACAGATGACAGTTTGGCTGATCTAGCAGCATAGTTTCTCAGAGACATCCAAAAGGGCTGTCTCTGAGGAATTAGCTGCTTTAAAGCCAGACTGTTTGGGATCTTGGAGGTTGTTCTGTGCTTTATCCTGTGATTTATGCTGCACACTTACCTATGTTTTCACCACAGCAATCAGGATCAGACAGAGGTTAGGGTTGCTGAAAGAGCACATGCAAATATACCTCTAACTGCTGCTGACAGAACTGCTGTATTCACATGGATGGTTTAGTATATGGTCCGGAACATAGTGCACCGCAGACAGTGTAAGATTCTTCAGGTCCTGGCTGGCTCACCAATTTGTTTGATTTTCCTGATTTTTGGCAAAGCAATTGTTGATTGGTTTACCGATATAGTAGAATATATTGGAACTCTTTAGTGTGATGATGACATCAACAAAACACCTACACCATCTCCAAGTTCAGCTGTGAGGACAGAAAATAACAGATAAAACTATTACATCTTTACTTTAAAGTGTTATGATCCTGTCCTTTTTAGATCGTCCAAAGAACATCTCAGTGTCCATCAGTCCCTCTGGTGAGATAGTGGAGGGCAGTTCAGTGACTCTGACCTGCAGCAGTGATGCTAACCCACTTGTACAGAACTACACCTGGTTTAAGGGGAAGACATCAGTAGGAAAGGAAAAGACCTACAACATCTCCAAGATCAGCTCTGAGGACAGTGGAGAGTACAAGTGCAAGTGCAGTAATAAAGTCGGACATCGGTACTCCAACAATGTGACTCTGAATGTTCTGTGTAAGTTAAAAGCTGAAGATTTCCTCACAGACAATTAGAGATAAAACTATTACAGATTTACTTTAAAGTGTTATCTTCCTGTCCATTTTAGATCCTCCAAAGAAAGTCTCAGTTTCCATCAGTCCCTCTGGTGAGATAGTGGAGGACAGTTCAGTGACTCTGACCTGTAGCAGTGATGCTAACCCACCTGTACATAACTACACCTGGTTTAAAGGAAATACAACAGTAGGAAAGGAAAAGACCTACAACATCTCCAAGATCAGCTCTGAGGACAGTGGAGAGTACAAGTGCAGGAGCAGTAATGAAGTCGGACATCAGGACTCCAACAGTGTGACTCTGAATGTTCTGTGTAAGTTAAAGCTGAAGATTTCCTCACAGACAATTAGAGATAAAACTATTACAGATTTACTTTAAAGTGTTATCTTCCTGTCCATTTTAGATCCTCCAAAGAATGTCTCAGTTTCTATCAGTCCTTCTAGTGGTATAGTAGAGAACAGTCCAGTGACTCTGACCTGCAGCAGTGATGCTAACCCACTTCTGCAGAACTACACCTGGTTCAAAGGGATTACACAGGTAGGAAATGAAAAGACTTACAACATCTCCAAGATCAGCTCTAAGGACAGTGGAGAGTACAAATGCAGGATCAGTAATAAAGTTGGACCTCAGTTTTCTAACAGTGTGACTCTGAATGTTCTGTGTAAGTAAAATCTGAAGATTTTCTATCAGACAGTTATAGATAAAACTCACATTATTTGCTTTAAAGTGTTATCTTCCTGTTTATTTTAGATCCTCCAAAGAACGTCTCAGTGTCCATCAGTCCCTCTGGTGACATAATGAAGGGCAGTTCAGTGACTCTGACCTGTAGCAGTGATGCTAACCCACCTGTACAGAACTACACCTGGTTTAAGGTGAAAGAATCATCACCTGTAGGATCTGGACAGAGTTACAGAGCTGTACAGAGTGGACAGTATTACTGTGAGGCTCAGAATAAACACGGCTCTGAGAGATCAGCTGCAGTGCCTGTCACTATTAATGGTGAGGTGATGATGTAAATCTATAAATAAGAAACTAATAAATATTTAACACTGATATTTATTACACTGTCATCCACACAGACTCCCTGAGCTCAGGTGTGTACGCAGGTCTTGGTGTTGTTCTGGTTGTGTGTATTTGTTTAACTGTCACCTTCTTGTGTATAAGGTAAGAAATTACAGAATATTTTCACCTTAATATAAAAAATAGAGTACAAATCTGTGTGCCTGAATATATTTTTCCAGTAAACACTCCTGTTGCAGATTCCAAATTCATTACCTACTTTGTGTAATAATCAGCTACACACTTCTCTACCAAAAGGCTTTCCACCAGATGTTGGATTGTGTCTGTGGGGATTTATTTTCTTTAATCTACAAGAGCATTAGTGAAATCAGACTAATGTTGAGGAGACTCCAGTTCCAATGACTCCCAAAGGTGTTCAGTGGTGTTAAGTCAGAGTCAGGGCTTAGTGAAGGACACTCAATTTCTTCATTGCAACATTAACCTCCACAGCATGTCTTATTGGAGCTGAGGGGCTTTGTTCATAGGGAAATTGTCATGCTGGAACATTGCTTGAGCCTCTTAATTCTGGTGGATTTTAATTGTAATGTTACATCATACAGAGACATTTTATACAATTCTGTGCTTCCATCTTTGTGGAAACATTTTGTAGAAGAACCGCATATAGTTGTGAGGTTTTAGCCAAAGGTTTAGTGTGTACGTACTGGGGCATTCATTGTTGGTATTTTGTTGTTTCTTTGTTTTAACAGAAAAAAGACAAGTATTAGATCAAGACCAGATGAGAGTTTTAAACAGGTAAATGAATGTACACTTTTGGGAAGTGTATTTGTGTATCCTTTAAGCCACTGTCAGGCCTCAGCCTGTGCGTTTTGTTTATGTTCCTCGTCACGTGTCTGTCCCGCCTTCGTCTGCTCCTCCCGTCTCTACACACCTGTTTCCCATTGTCATTATCATTGTCTATTTATCTGTGCTGCGTTGCCTTGTGCCGCGCGGAATCTATTGTTGTCTTTGGTTGTTTTGTCGTGTTGTCCTGTCCCTAGTTCGTGTTCATGTTTCGTGTTCCTTTTGTTATTAAACCCTGTTTATTTTGCTATCCTGCATTTGGGTCTGTTTTATCCCGCATTCGTGACAGCCACATTCAAACTGTTATGTGCTAATAATTTTGGTAATGTTGAGGAACATCCATGACATAAATCACTCCCTCTTCTCACTTAAGTTAGACGGCTATAAACATGTTCTTTATTCTCTCTTGATGTTAATGAGTCAAAATTCTAAATCTCCATACAGAAAACTTAACCATATCAATGATCATTCTGTTTTTTTTAGTCTGTTTAAGTTGAGCGTCTGCTGTATGAGTCTCTTTATGTGTACAGTTTCCTTTTGATAGAAATGTAAACATAAGGATGAGTGCAAGGATGAGTGCATTATATTAATGCACTTATTCTAATGATTTTCACAGAGACGTGTACAGAAGATGCTCCACATAAACAGATTAAATAATCCTTTGTAACAGTCAGGATAAACTGGTCTCCAAACAGCAACTGGCACACTGGGTAGGCCATTACTCAGGCCTATGAGGCGCACGGTGTTGCCTCGCCTCTCAGCATCAGTGCTCACTCCACTAGGGGTATCGCCTTTTCCAGTGCCTTAGGCAGGGGTGTTCCCTTGAAGATATTTGTGCTGCAGCAGTTTGGACAAAGGATGCCAGGGTCCCAGGGTCCTGCAGTGCTATAGATGTTCTGTTCCCAGTCCGCTTGTGCTCTCCCAGGCCTCTGGCACAGTCCTCAACTGGTGCTTGTCAGCATGGGTATTGACATTCCCATAGTGACAACCCTGATGCAGTGTTGAGTTCTCTCAGAAGGGAACTACAGTGGTCCCTCGTTTATCACGGTTAATGAGGACCGGAACCCCTCGCGATAGGTGAAAATCCGCGAAGTAGGATTGGCCCTAAGTTTGACCTTTTCACTGATGGTCATCATCTTCCTCTTGGGCTCACTAGAGGAATCTTTCGAAGGGGCACGGCACTTAGGAGGCATTGTAAGGGCTTAACGAAAAGTTAATTTCGAACACAATTTCCTCATGTACACTGAGCGTGAACCACAGTGACGAGATACAACAAGGGAAGAAGCTGGGAGAGGATACTATGATGCACAGCCAATCAGCTCAGATCTCGCGCCGGGAACCAATCATGTGCCTTGTCTGAGTGCCCGTGGGTATGTACAAAGCCTCTGAGAGAGTTTCTCTCTTTGTCTGGCATCCTGGGAAACTGTTTTTATTTTTATTTTTTGATGAATATTTTTGAAAAATCAATGATGCACTGAGGCCGCGAAACTTGAACCACCAAACTTGAACCGCAAAACTTGAACCACGAAGTGGCGAGGGATTACTGTACACCAGTTTACATATGTATCCCAGTTCCCTGAGAAGGGAACAAATTAGCACTTCCTTCAGACAAATAGAGGCTGGAGTAATGTGACGTAGCTGCCCTTATATGGACTTGCTGGCGTGTAATCACTTCGTCATGTGTGATTCCCGAGCCATTAAATTGACACAACTTCCTCAAAGAAGCGGTCCTACAGCATCAGTCCTGTTGCAGATTCTCTGCGCTTCTCAGGGAACTGGGTTACATACGTAACCTGGTGTAGTTTTATTTAATGTTGTGGAAAGTACACAAAACAAGTTCCTTGTTAGAGGAGCCACAGTCAAGTGGAACACAGTTACAGTCATCACTCTTCCTTGAAATGTCAGAACACTTAAAGTTAGTGGTTTACCTCTGACTGTTACAAAGGATTATTTAATCTATTTATGTGGTGCATCTGCTATACACGTCTCTGTGAAAATCATTAGAATGAGTGCATAAATATAAAGCTGTGATTTGCAGCTGTGCTACTGTCAGAGTTGCTGTAGTAATGATTACGAATAGTAATCCAGAACTCAGCATGCTGTGGTTTAAATGTTCAGCATTGTCATGTTCCCCACATCAGGATAATCTTTATGACAACATAGCAGTGACAAATCCAGTCAACACTGCCTCAACCAATCAGGATGAAGTTCTGTATGCGAGTGTTGTACATCAGAGGGCAGTTGATCCAGGGAACGTTGAGAGTTCTGCTCTGAAAGCTTCGGGCTGTGAGGATGGAGAGGTTCAGTATGCTAGTGTTAGGTTTAAATGCACTGCTGCGGACTACAGGTGAGAGGAGCTGGTCTGTTTCCTACAGTCTAACAGAGCTGGAAATTATCTTATACTGGATCATAATGTGATTATTCTCTCTCTTTCTGTAGGCCAATGCTTTCCAATGCTGAGGATTCCACTGTAATCTACAGCAGAGTGAAATAAATAACATTCATCTATTAATTTAACCTCATCACAGTTTCCACTTGGTAATAGCGGGAAGCATCTAGAAGTCCTCCACAAGAACTCATGCTTTATTTAAAAAGTCCAACGTATTTATATATGTATATACAGCAGTGTGTGCACATGTGTGTGTTCTATGTACTGTAGAATAATCAAAGGTATGCAAATAGGTTCAGTTGAGAGATGACTTATTTATGTTATACTATATGATTGATTAATTATACATCAGAATATTTATATACAGAATAAGCATATACTTTAAACTCCGTTTTTATAGTCATAATTTAGAGTATGGGGGATTCATTTAAATATTTCATCTATAAGCCCAACTATTTAATTAGTGTGTGTTTTATTTACTTGGTTTTACTATATTTTATATGCACCTGTTATTACAATTTATTGTGTTTTTAATTTAATTATTTTTTATTATAAACTCATTAGTAACTCTTGTATTATAAAGCAAGGCTTATTAATAGGACTTCAGTAAAATCTATAAATATATCATGTATACACTAGTGCATTAATATCCAGAGATCATTTAAAGAAAAATCATTAAAAAAAAAAAACTTTATTTCACACCCATTATATCACATGACAAATTATGTCCATCAGACTCAAATCAATCCAAATTAAATTAACATGAATATCCAAAACTATATAACAAAACAAATGAACCAAATTACATCCACAATCAATACATAATTTGCGTTCCCATTTCCAGCATTTAGCAGACACCCTTAGCCAGAGTGACTAACATTTATTTATCTCATTTTTAGATAGTGAATTAGGGTAAAGGGCCTTACTCAGGGGTCCAACAGTAGCAGTTTGGTGGACCTGGGATTTGAACTTACAACCTTCTGATTGGTAGTGCCCCTTAACCACTAGGCTACAACATCATTTTATAGTGCATGTGTTCTCCAGATGCATCCACAGGAGATGTGTATCCACTTTCAGCTCACTCTCATTTAAGAAAGAGTCATTTCATTGTTCATCTGTCAGAAACAGATGCTTCAAAATGAAGCCTTGTAAAGCTTTACAGAGAAGCTTGCTGATTATTATGAATGCTTGTGTGTGTGTGTGCCCTGCGATGGGTTGGCACTCCGTCCAGGTTGTATCCTGCCTTGATGCCCGATGATGCCTGAGATAGGCACAGGCTCCCTGTGACCCGAGGTAGTTCGGATAAGCGGTAGAAAATGAGTGGATGTGCTGTAATCTACACCAGCAGTGTTCATTAAATCTACTTCACCTGATAGTCAAATTATTTAGCTTGATAATCACTTGATCAAGTTGATCTTATTGTCAAGATATTTCACACACCAATTTGGAAAAATAAAGACAGTATAAATTAGCAGTTGCATGTTCTGGTAAATAGTACTTTAGAACACCCCCCCCCCCTCATCCCCCACCCACCAAAAAAAAAACATATCACCCACCAACCTTCCTGTCCAGACCACCAGAGGGAAACCTTTGTACTTAGCCTTCGTTAAATGTTATGAGCCATTAAATGTCACTTACTATAATGATCTAACTATAGCTATCCATGTTTTCAGCTTAGTAGCGTGTAAAAGGTCAAAAATAAAGCAAGTGTCTGTTTCTCAGCCTCTGTCTCTTATTCTGAAGCTGGCAGTCATCCAGCGTGTTGAAATATTACAAATATTAGAAGGTGTTAGAAGGGTTTTGTGCCAGTGCTGCTCACTTAACACTGCTGTAGATGACTGAAGGATGTTCTACAGTTTCAGCCTTTCGCCTGCTGAGAAAAAAAAGAAATAATAATAATAATCACCAGGATGCGATCTTTGGGGTCCAATTACCCCACGGAAAGATTTTGTCAATTTACATAAAACACTATAAAGGCCTCAGATACACAATCTGTTTGTGTTTTATCATGTTTGTTCTAAGCTAACACTAAAAAGTGCTTGCTGAAAGCAGGTGGGTGATGGGGGCATGTTAATGATTAAAGGTGGGGTGCACAATGTTTGAGAAATGCTTCAGAAAACTGAGTCAGGCCAACTAACAAAACAAAAGTGCAGCCAATGAGCAGAAAGGGGCGTGTCTTGTCAATATGCAGCTGAGAGAGTGTTCAGTGGGAATGTCCTACAGCGTTTGAAACATTGACATGGCGGGTACCTGCCGTTACCTCAGCCTCAGGTTCTAGGTGTTGAACGTTGTTTTCAAGGTGAAACGGATGAGCTTTCACGGTACAACACAGTACTACAGTACAAAAACACATTTGTATTACCATAGTATTACTCAGTGAGTTAATTCACTGATAAAAATATCCCCTCGGTCAGCCGCCCCAGCAGGTTCCGCCATATGAGTTTCCTGGGTTATGTATATATGTGTGGGGCGGAGCTATCAAAACACCCATTTGACACCCATTTGACTTTCAAGCATCATGCACCCCACCTTTAACAAATTAATACTGAATCACTGCAACCTGTTCAATTATACATGTGAGTGATCATAGTGTTCACAAATATCAACATGTTCCATACAATTGTTGTGCATCAGACTGCCTTGTGTTTTATCATCAATATTGTTTATAAAGCCATAATAAATCAGAAGTATGAATCAAGGTTATATTGGGGGTGGGGTAGAATCAGATAAAAATAAACAAAATTATCATGAATCAGAATGAACAGGTTTGATAGAATAACTACCAATAAAGTAACAAAATAAAGGAAGAATAAAGAAACTGAAAATAGATAGAATGGCAAGGAAAAAAACTTATATATATATATAATATATACTTATATTTTATATATATATATATATATATATATATATATATATATATATATATATATATAATGTATATATAAATATATATATATATATATATATATATATATATATATACTGTATATATATATATATATATATATATATATATATATATATATATATTTATATATATATATATATGATTAAGTTCACCTCACCTGTGTGAAGAGGAAATGTTTACTGTAGTGTACAAAACATCCTCCTCCTGATGATTCTTCACCTCTTTATCACGAACCTGCACAGTAGAGCTTACTACAGAATTCAAAAGTTTCCTCGGGTATGCAATATTTGCATACTGATCTTCATCCTGATTTACCAAGCGGGAGTTAGACTGAGGTGCAGCAGATTGGACAGCTACATTATCCTGAAGATTAAAACAATAATATATTATAAGCTAATAAAATGAGATCAATAATTACTTAAAGGGGTGACATCTACACCTACTGTACATCAGTGTTTTTCATCATTCACATCTACATTATTTTAAAAAAACCCTCTTACAAAGGACAATTTTTAATTCTCCTCAATATAAATCTATATCAGTATAAATTTTACTAGCGAGGGTTCAACCAAGCAATTTTACATTCAAATAAAAAAGGTAAAAAATATAACACAACTTTAGTTGATTAAAGGTTTCTGCTAGATAATTAAATTCCAAAATCTGAAATCATTGTCACTGAAAATAAATAATAAATAAATCATTGGCAATGTAATAATAAACCACTTAGCTTTAAACGTAGCCATGCTTCATTTGCATCAATACATTTATTATTACACCAACTGTCTGCATTATATTCATATAAATATCTCTGTGTACAGATAACTGACGGTTATGGACTCACGTGTTGTCCAGTGTGCTCTTCTGACCAGCAATACATCTTTTTTTTTCTGTATAGAACAGAAACCTATTATTGTAATTTCCATTATCTACTGGATATTCTTGAGATGCATATAACATATTATATATATATTACTTTTAATGTAGAATCTAGCTCTGTAGACTTTTAGTGCAGCTTACCTCAGAAACACAACGGTGAGAACGAGAGAAATAATTGAGAGACACAAGATGACCACTACAATCGCTGTGCTTTGTACTTTTCTCTGCTGACCTGTCCACCAAAAATACATCAATCTCACACACATTTCAAAACTTACAGTATAACCACATCATGTCAAGTTCCCCTCTTACTGTACCAACAACTTTCAGAGTCACACTGTTAGAGTACTGATGTCCGACTTCATTACTGCACTTGCACTTGTACTCTCCACTGTCCTCAGAGCTGATCTTGGAGATGTTGTAGGTCTTTTCCTTTCCTACTGATGTCTTCCCCTTAAACCAGGTGTAGTTCTGTACAGGTGGGTTAGCATCACTGCTGCAGGTCAGAGTCACTGAACTGTCCTCCACTATCTCACCAGAGGGACTGATGGACACTGAGATGTTCTTTGGACGATCTGCGGTTTGAGGATGGAAATAATGATTAATCTACAGGTCAAAATAATGAAATGAAACAAAGGAAAATTTCAGAAGTCAGATTTAAGAGAAAATAACAAATGGATAATTTGCATAAAAATCATGGAAATGTGATTTTGTTGTTTAAACTAAATGTAATGTAGTAAAGTCAAGGCAACATATAACTGATATTTAAACAGGTATGAACTTATAGTAGCTACCACTAGTTTAGATTTCAAAGTTTTAACACTTAAGCTAAAAAAAAAGAAAGAAATGACAATAATATTAAATGAAGGTCATTAAATCATGTGCAGTGGGTACGATGCTGACTCACAGGTCAGGACCTGGGTTTGGGTGACTGTGAGGAGTTCAAATTTATTCCAAGGCTTTTAGAAGTACACAGTAAATCATGTTTGCTGAACAGAGCAACATGTTTTAATGCAACTTTGTTCATTCACGTGAATGAAGGAAAATTCAGCATTAAGGCAAGATTTTGTGAATCTGATTGAAATTCAAATTTTATTTATCACATATACAATATACGACTGTCCTTGATATAAAAATAGCCAATTAGTAGTGAACAATAAATAAAAAAAATAATAATTTAAAGTAAATAACCTTATGCAGCTCTGATTTGCTAAAACTCTAAAAAGTTAAAGGTACAGCACATGCAGCACCGTTACTGATTTACAAGGTAGAAACCCTGTTTCCTTTCCACCTTTATTCATGTGGGTATAATGAACAGCAGTAAAGAAAAATAACTAAATTTGACAACTGTTACTTGGCTTTGTTAAAGACGATAGCAACTATCTAGCAACGAAGAAAACAACATAATAATATGAGCATTTTATATATAAAATATATAAAATGTGTGATGTCCACACTGGCCAGTGATCACAAAAATTAATGAAGATTCTGTTCTTCTAAACAACTCTAACCATCTGCTGTTATCTGAACTAGAGCTTTAAAATAAACACATCTTAACGTGCATCACAAAACTACACCAGGTTACGTATGTAAACCGGTTCCCTGAGAAGGGAACGAGGTGCTGCGTCAGTCCCTCGAAAGGGAACAAATGTTTTCTGCACTTTATTAGAGATATTTCTTAATCACGTTTCTCTGAGCAGCGACATAATTGAACTAGAACATTTCAGCTGTGTTTAATCTGCATCTGCTGTACACACGTTACACAGCTACTCTGCTGTCTATTCATAAATCAATCCTTCTCAACAGTCTTTTACAGAAAAGAGAACAATCAGGATATCACAACTATCAGCATTCAGAATGTTCACAGATAGTGTCACTGCTGCCTTGTTTTTAAAACCATTACTGCCATGAATCTGTGACAGAAAATAAATAAATAAATAAATAAATACATAAATAAATAAAGAGGGTTTCACAGAAACTGGACAAAAATGAAGAAAACAGCAGCCTAACATCAGGAGCACAAACAAGGCAGAAGAAAGGAAAAAGAGAATACTGGAACAAAACTAGAAACAAAACCTCAAGCAAAGAAACACGTTAAAAACAGCTAGTTAAATACCCCAGAAAGGAACAGAAAAGGTGCACAGATGAGAATAATAACTGTGTGAAGAAACAAACAAACAAACAAACAAAAAAGAGCACAATGAGAGCCTCTAGTGGCCAAACAAATCCAAAATCCTGAAGAAAAAATAAAATAAAATAAAGAAACACAATTATGACCTCTAGTAAAAATAAATAAATAAATACCAAATGATGTTCATCAGAAATAATTTCTGATCAATTAACACACAAGAGGAAAATAATGCGATTTAAAAATAACCAGTGCAGAGGTCATCAATTGCTTCAAAAGTTAGCAGCATAGAATAAGTGCAAGCTATATAATAAAATTAGTACATCACCACCTTCAAGAGCTGAAGGGTATTATTTCTGAGGTGTACAATAGCATTAGAGCATTTCTTAGAGAAAGGATTTATTCAATGTTCATGACAATGTTCAGTTATGATACACAAACTCCAAACATGCTCAATCTCCCTGTGCAGTAACCTGTAATGTATTCACATGTACTCACATTTCACACTGAGGGTTTGAGCAGGAGAACGTAGATGTTCATAACCTCTCACAGCACACTCATACCTGCCTGCGTCGTCTGCTTTAGTCTTCTGCAGAGTCAGAGTGCTATTGTTGTTCTTTGTGTCAATAATGTGGTTGTTTTTGTACCAGATGAATGTTGGTGTGTCTGAGAGACTGCAGGTGGTGTTACACACTAACACTGTGTGATTTCCCTCCACCACATTTTCAGGAGTCTCCACTCTTAGCTCTGAGTGGACGAGAAATTCAGAATGATTTAACATGGTAATCAATATCAGATGTGCTGATAGTGATTAATAATAAAAAAACCAGTACTGTACATTACCTGTGACTTTGAGGGTTACTACTGGATAAAAGTGGTACAGGTAGTTATTTTTGCTTTTCTTTGCTAAGACACTGACCCAGTACATCTGTTCATCTGTTTTCTTCACATCACTCAGTCTGAGGGGGGGGTGATTCTGTACATCTGTTAAATACGTCACTCTGCCTGAGTAACCTGGTTCCTTATACAGGTCAGTCGGCACTTTACCCTCAACTGGGTTAATAAACCAAAACCTCTTTGTCACTGTAAGACCTGGTTGGTGTGTGTAAGTGACGTTCATAATCACTGTAGATCCTTTTAAAGCACAGAGATTAAGTTGGCTGTATTTCACACTCCATTCATTCCCAAGAGCTGAAACATGATACATAAAAGAGGTGATTAAAGATTATTATCCTGAACCCCATCAAACACTCAGTTCACTCACAGAAATAAACTGCTGTATGTGCTGCTGTTAGAGTAAAACAATAAATGGGGTTGTGTGATGAAACAGATTTACAGTTACCATGCTAATGTTGATTAGAATGCAACAGAATGCCTAGGTCAAGTATCACACATTGAGAGTGACAGTCCCTCATTTCTGTCTTTTGTCACTCTCTCCATTCACACATCACATTTCTCACACAGAAAAACTTTTTGACTATTTATCATTTATTTAATATGCCACAGCGCCCAAAATGTTTCTGTCTGCACCGTTGTCTCTATGGAACCGGGCAGGAATCAAGCGCGTCTCCCCTGGAGCTCTTAGTTGAGCCTGACACTTATCAGCCAATCAAAAAAGAGGCTACACAATAGCCAATCAGAAAATAGCACTATTGTATCTGGGTAAGATTTAACGCAACAACCAATGAAAAAAAAAAACACACTCATTAGCGAGGGTATTTTCGATGGTGGGTTTGAACAAAACCTCAACACAAAACAGCTTGTCTCTGGACGGGACATTGTCCTCAATCATGTCCCTAAAAATGTCTGGGCTTGTGCTGAACTGTTTTATATGGGAGCAACATTACGCACGATAAAGGGGTCCAAAAAGGTAACAAACACTTACAATAAACACCACCAGTCATAATCTCTCTCTCTCTCTCTCTCTCTCTCTCTCTCTCTCTCTCTCTCTCTCTCTCTCTCTCTCTCTCTCTCTCTCTCTCTCTCTCTCTCTCTCTCTCTCTCTCTCTCACACACACACACACACACACACACACACACACACACACACACACACACACACACACACACACACACACACACACACACAAATAAATAGAAATTAAACAAATACTTTGTATTTGGTTAAACTGCGGTCAGTGATCCTTACCAAAGACAACTCCCCCATTATTATTATTATTATTATTATTATTATTATTATTATTATTATTATTATTATTATTATTTGTACAATATCCCCAAGACACAACTGCAGTATAATAATTTTTCCATCTATTCTCCATGAAAATGAGGTCTGAAGATTGAGTAAAAAAATGACTATCACATCAATCTATCTATCACTTTTTCCATAGTATATAGAGACCATAACTAAACAAACAGCATCATGATATATAGATAAAGCTGCTGTTATAGACAATTATTCAACTATTTATGACCAATCAGAATCTTGAATTTAACAGCACTGTGGTGTAAGGCATGTTAAATTCAAGGAAGAACAGTACAATAAGTACATATATAAGAAATAAGGACTGACTTACTGAGACTCGTCAGCTGAGAGAAGAGCAACAGCTGAAACATCATGATGAACGAAATCCTCCAAGAAAGCTATAAATTTATACTGAAAACTCTTCTCATAGAGCAGTAAACTCACTTTGGTTACTTCTTCCAACAGCGTTTTGAATTACTTTTCACAAGGTTCACATGTAAGCACCTAAAAATTACGTAAGACTGGAAAGATTCCTGAGAAATATACCAAAGCAGCCACATAAAAGTTTATTTTCCTTTTTTATGGCTGATGAACTAAACTATTTTTGAGAGTTTTAGAGATTATAGAACTTGTGGCTCACATTAACATCACTGCATTGCATTAAATCTGGCTACAGATAAATAACGAGCATGATTAATAAATGATGTGTCGTCAGTGTACATCGCTGCTGAGCGCTTCTGGGATGCAATTTCCTCTTTTCTGTTCTTTTTCAGTTCTGCAAGTGACTGAGGATTTTTGCAACCAGTTTCAGCAACTACAAGTTACTTCAGAGGAAACTTACACAAAGCACCATTCAAAGGCAACATTAGTACATAAATATAACTGGTGACAGATGGGAAATGGGAATAAATCGTTCTAATAAAAATACATTTGTGATATAAACTGCATTTAATTAGTAATAGACTTATTAATAGATACAAATAACAGTTTTTGTTGTTGTTGTTGTTTTGGCTAATGCAGTTTCAGTGTTTTTAATTTAGGATCTTCAAAATGACATAACAGCAGAATATTCACATTATTTTGCTGATCTTACAGATTTCATCATTCACACAGCAGAAAATAAAGAAGAAAAAAGAAGAACAGAACACCATTTTTAGACAACGTTTAGTGTTACAACACAGACTTGAAATGAAGAAAAAATTTGGAGTTTGCACCCAATTACCCTGAGACCTCCATATTATTTCTGCTTAAAGGAATTTCTGTAACACAGTTTTACATCACTGCTATTTTGGAACACAGTTTGTAGACTTTACAGACCCATTATCAAGGCATTACATTTTAAAATTGCATCATTGTTTTTAATAAATGTATGTATTGTTCCTAATGGTGATGCATGTGCAAGCCTAGTCTACACACTGTGTTTGTTTGATAGCATGACACAAAGTTGTGTAACAGGTGTAAGACATGGCTTGTCATTTATTTTTATCGCACTCAAAAATAAAAAATGTAAAAAATGAACAATATTTGTAACAAACTCGTAGCTGAAATGGGCTGAAGACAGACAAACCAAAACCAGAGATGGATAAAAAAGTGGTCTTTATTTTAAATCTGGAGGTGAGGGTGAAGTGCTCGGTGAAGTAGAGGAGTGGATGACTGCATCATCGAGGTGTGTACTGCCTATTGATAGGTGGCAGGGGCCCCTTGCAGGCCAAAGAGAAGAACTGCCATTGGCAGTGGTGAAACTAGTCTTGGGTGTGGTGTCTGGGGCTAGGGTCATTTACCAGGTGTAGGATGGTCTAGGAAACCTGGTAAATGCCCCAGATGCCAGGGCGCAAACTGGCACCCTGGTATAAAGATCTCACACACACACACACACACACACACACACACACACACACACACACACACACACACACACACACACACACACACTCACACACACACTAGAGCACTTGAGAGGACATAAATGGTTTCAAATTATATTAAATGATTTACAAGTGCCATGGATAGAGAACCTCATAAGCTACAGACAATCTGTTAGAGACTGCTAGATGACCCCGATAAAATATATCAAGTAGTAATCCTAGGTTACGATTTAGGCCTCATCATAGCACAGAGATGTCACTGGTTAAAGTTGTAAATGACCTACAACTGGCCTCTGATCAGGGTTGTGTCTCCTTGCTGGTGTTGCCTGATCTTAGTGCGGCTACTGAAGCCATTGATCATATAGTTCTTTAATAGGCTAGAACATGTTGGAATTAAGGGAAAATCATTCTCTTGTCTCAGGTCTTAAATGACTGGTCATTATCACTTTGTAGATGTAAATGGTGGCTTCTCTACATTATAACTGTCCCTGTGACTTTATACGAGCCAGTTAATAGAAATAAAGGAGGGATCAGTTTTGCAAAATATTCCAGAGTCTTTAGTTTGTAAAAGTAAAAAAAAAAAAACAGGAACAAACAGGCAGTAACAAAGATTTCAATTGCTTTTATCGTTAATCTAAGATTTATGTGAGCTCGAACTCACTGCAGTATTCACATGTAGGTGCGTCAGCAGCAGGACTGGGAATGAAATGTCTGTTGTTTAATTAAAGTAAATAGCATATAGTTGAAAATACACTCTATAAAATGCTGGGTTGTTTTTCAACCCAAATTCTGGGTTGAGACTGCTTGGTAGGACTTTGGGTTGTTTTAACCCAAGTTTGGGTTGAAAATTGTCTTGAGCTTTAAAGCAGCGGCGCTGGGTTGATAACACGGACGTGAAAGAGAGCATGCACGTCAATGTGAAAATCGGATGACACCTGTGCGAGAAGCCGCCATTTTCTTTGTTATTTTAATTCTGTCTGAAACGTAAGTTATTCAATATGTATTTAACGATGGTCAGGCTTTCAGTCAGTTAAACTGAGATTACGTCACTTGGCCGTGAAGTAATCTCAGTTTAACTGACTGAAAGCCTGCATCTTCATCGGAGCTTTGAAGGACAAAGGTAAATGCTTTTTAAATATTACTTTTGTACATGTTAAATCTACTTTATCTTAAAACTTTAAATGATTTCTGAGTTAAATACGGGTTTGATACGGCGGAGTTTACTTGATTGTAACATATTTTGTTAGGACATCCAATTTCCTGCTCTGCTTCTACATTTTGGTTAAAACTTCGCTGTGAGGTTGACAAGCGGGAATGACTGAGGTCAGCTCAGGCTAAATAACGTTAAGGTTTGAAATTAAACATGTTCGACTTCATTCTCATTCTTCAAAATCATTTTATTCGTGACACACCCAGTATAATTAGGATAATTTAGGAGCAATTCGTGGATAAAATGCCTTTTGACTGACATTAATATTTTCTATGTATTAGTTGATGGCAGCAAGCAGTGTTCCCTGGTGTGGCAGTTTCTACACACTGTGGTGTATGGACTTCCTGTTCTGCCAGCATTCATTTTTGCAGACAAACTGTAACTTATTTTTTTGTTTTTTATTTTATTATTAATTAAACTGTGTATAGTTTTACAACACTGCAATTACATTGCAATTGATGATTCTTACTGATGATTCTTATATCTTCAGATATTGAGGTTTATGTAAATGTTATGAAATGTTTTCATATTTTAAATTTGTATTCTTAAGGTAAATTTTTCTGACTGAAGTCAGTGATGCATTTACTGTGATATTTTCATAGAATGCAAGCGTTTTACACGCTGTTATGACGAAATCAGCTCCGTATAATAGACATATATTAGATATAAGGTTTGCTATTTTAGCCTAGAAATCCTTTACAAATATAAGAAAATGTGTATTAATAAAACGAAGGACGACATTTTATTTAGATCACCTAAATTGCTTACACTTACTTCAAGTTCAATTCAATTCAATTCAAGTTTATTTGTATAGCGCTTTTTACAACAGGCTTCATCTCAAAGCAGCTTTACAGAACATAAACATAGAACAGAAGTTAAAGATAAGGAGAAAAAAAAATTAATATAGTAAAAAATTAAGATATATATATAGTTCACAGTGTGTATGTATGTATGTATGTATGTATGTATGTATGTATGTATGTATGTATGTATGTATGTATGTATGTATTTACTTATCCCCAATGAGCAAGTCTGAGGTGACTCAGGCAGCAGTGGCAAGGAAAAACTCCCTTAAATTGGTAAGGAAGAAACCTTGAGAGGAACCGGACTCAAAGGGGAACCCATCCTCATATGGGTGGAATTGGGGGTGTGATTACAAATATACAGTCAAACAAGTGTTGAATTGGTTTAAAGATCACATGGAGTTCAGATCTCCTCTTGGTATCATAGAGTCCAACTGGAGCTGGTAGATCTGTAGATGTCTCAGGATTTTCATAGAGTCAGCCTCATCTCAGTGGAGGTCCAAAATCTTCATCACACGGAAGACGATCGGAGCTGGTACAATGTCTGGATGCCTCGGGATGGGTAGAAAGAGAGAAGCAGTGTAGAGGGATTAACATATTTGCTGTTCATAAAAAAGGTGCAAGTCTAAAGTATAGGTGCATACTTTTATGGGATGAATTATATATATATATGTGTGTGTGTGTGTGTGTGTGTGTGTGTGTGTGTGTGTGTGTGTGTGTGTGTGTGTGTGTGTGTGTGTGTGTGTACGCCTGACTAAAGAGGTGAGTTTTTAATCTGCTTTTGAACTGGGAAAGTGTGTCTGAGCCCCAAACACTATCATTATTACTTCCGTGTTTCCCGTGGGTGAGGTTGGATTACTGAAGTAAGTATTGCTGTAGATTCATTATTTTAATCACTTAAGTTTCTGACCCATTTTGGGTTAAATTAAACCCAGCAGTGTCAGCATTTTTAACTAATAGTTGGGTTAAAATCACAACCCAGCATGCTGGGTTAAACATGATAACCCAACTAGTTGGGTTAAAATAACCCAGCGTTGGGTTTGTCCCTTTTTGACCCAGCGTTGGGTTGCCAAAATAACCCAAATTGGGTTGTTTTTAACACAGCAGTTTTTAGAGTGTACAATTTAGGACAAAAATACAAAATGTTTCATCATTAGAAATGTATTTTTGTATCTTATGACATGAATATTTAGTTTTCTTTGCTTTTGAATATGATATTAAATGATTAAATGATTGGAGTCTATTGACAGTAAGTAAGTGTTCTGTCTTCACTATCCAGTTAGACAGACAGTGAACAAGTGAGATGTTGGTTCATGGCTTTTAATCTTGCAATAGCTTTAATGAATATTTTCTCATTTAACTTTAACATTGATATTTTGTAAAACTGTAAACAGACAAAGAATATACAGCAATTAGAATTTTATTCAAATTACATATTCAACATGCATAGCTAACTACAGTATTTACTGCCTAAAAACATACAAAAAAAACATTAAATCAACACATTAAGCATTAAAAGTTTCATTGTCATGTGCATCTGGTAATTATGTCCTTAGTTTTAGGTAATAGCTCGTAATCACGAACTCCAAATTACCATAATTATCATATCAAAGGACCGCTAGCATACGGCGCTACCTAATGCTCACTCTTTGCACTTTACGTTTTGTTTTTAGCAACATTTGCATCTCTAGATTAATGAACCGTAATGAATAATGATTAATGAACTTTATATTTAAATGACAAATAACACAGCCTTATGCGGGTCACAACTTCACCGTACGATCCGCTCTTCTGCCTTGACACTTGTACAATGAACTCGACACGTGTAATACGGAACTTACCATCCCAGTCCTCGCCACAAGAGGGCGCTTAAAGTTCAACATATAACCAAAATCATCTTTCTTTACAATTAAAAATTAAACTGAACCATTACAGTAAGGAAATCAAAACTTTAGTTTTTGTTTCTAATTTCTAATTTTGTTTTAATTTTGTTATTTCTGTTAAATGACAAGACTTTTGTCTAAACAAAGTCTGACCTTTCTGTCCAAATTAAATAATTAAGGCATGATAGGATTTTATTTTGGTAAAATAAGCGTAATCTAGAGGCCTTTGCCCTTCATATAAGCCACTTCTGATTCCAAATGATCACCTAGAAGTCAAGTTATTATTTGTTGTTTCTACAACTTGGACAGGCGACAAGACTTTTGTCAGGGTGTGTAAACCATTCAGTATGTTAGGGTGTAAGAGAGAGCAATAGTGGCTCAAAACCACATCCTCCCCTCTTACTCACTCACACACTCACACACACACACACACAACACACACACACACACACACACACACACACACACACACACAAACACACATACACACAGCAAACTCACTCACAAACACACTCACACACATACACACACACATACACACACACAGCAAACTCACTCTCAAACACACACACACACACATACACACACAGCACACTCACACACGCGCAAACACATACACACACACACAGCACACTCACTCACAAAGACACACACAGCACAAACACACGCACACACACACACACACACACACACACACACAAAAACACACATACACACAGCAAACTCACTCACAAACACACTCACACACATACACACACATACACACACACAGCAAACTCACTCTCAAACACACACACACACATACACACACAGCACACTCACACACGCGCAAACACATACACACACACACAGCACACTCACTCACAAAGACACACACAGCACAAACACACGCGCACACACACACACACACACACACACATACACACACACACACACACACACACACAGACACAGCAAACTCACTCTCAAACACACACACACACAGCACACACACACGAGCAAACACACATACACACACAGCACACTCACACACACGCAAACACACATACACACACACAGCACAAACACATGCACACACACACACACAGCACACACGCACACACACACAGCACACACACAGCACACACACAGCGGTGAGAGGACATTTTCACTCATTCTTAAACACATTTGAAGAATCTTGAGATTCTATCAGTTCTCTGTGAGATGAAGAAAAGTTTCAGCACCTGTTTCATCCTGCTGGCTGGTAAGATGATAAGTTTATAGAAGATTTCTTTTCAAAGATTGATCAACAAACCTAACTGTTGATTTCCTGTATTGTAAAACCTCGCTATTTAAAAAATAAAGACGTCTAAAAAAGAAAAAACATCTTCACTAGACATTCAGGTGAAAGTTATCTGATAACGTTTTATTTATTCATTTATTTGTTAATTAACTATGTAAATGCATCATTAACATTATGTAAAAGAATGAACATTGTACTGTTTTCTTATTTGTAGCGTCAGTCCTGGGTGTCATGCTGAATGATGTTGTCTATGACAAAGGAAGTGAAGGCAAGTCTGCGGTCATCAACTGTTCTTACGCTGCACAATATAAAACCTCTCACAAATATTTCTGTAAAGGAATTAAGAAAGACTGTAAGACTCTTATAAAAAGTGATGGACAGAATGAGTGGACGCTGGAAGGAAGACTGTCTCTGCATGACAACAAAGAGAAAAATATTTTTGTGGTGAGCATCAATAACCTGAGTTCTGAGGATTCAGGACGATACGGCTGTGGAGTGGAAATAACAGGACAGGACCTGATTACTGTAGTTCACCTGACTGTGATGAAGGGTATGAGTTCCATTCATACATTTTCATATTAATTCTATACATTTTGTAAACTAATCTAATTGGTCTAATTGTTTCAGCTCAAAGAATCGTTTACCTACGTTATTGCTCCACTTTCACTAAGTGATTCTTCTATAGATTTTCTTTATACACATAATAATATGAATAAATATGTATAAATGTTTTTATCATTAGACAAAACCATCAAAAAAAGCAGGTTTGATTTTATATAATGTCAGGTTTTATATAATATCAGGTCCTGGTTACAACACAACACGTTTTCTCACATGAATGAATCAGCCAGCCTTGAGGACATGAGGACATAATTTACCATTTTATTAAAGATCCTGCTGACGGGATAAATATTAATTACTGTTAGATGATTAATGAGAACAGGAATGAAGCTCCGCAACATTAAATCTAACTATAAATGGACAAAATCGCTGTAAAAATGAAAAAAGTAAAAATAAAATAAGAGTTCGAATTTCAGTGTCTTTGGGGGAAAGAATGGTTATTACAAGCTACCTTCCTGTACTGCCCTCAGAATAAAGCACAAAGTGAAGTCGTACCCCCTGGCACACACTGAGGGGTAAATGACACCTACAAGGTGCTGCCTGTGGTTTGAGATGCAGTGATGAGAAATGTGTAAAAGTGTAGGTGTGTAAGTTTATAAAGTTTTACAAGTTCGTGTAAGAAATTAAAAAATAAAGCATCTTAATACAAATAATATAATATTATAATCTTAATATAAATATTCTGACGTGTGATGTGTGTTACTGGAGACTGATGTGGACTTGTTTGTGTGTAATGAACAGAAAGACACATTACAGCAGCAACATATAGATCAGAAAGTGTGACAGAGACGACAGGAAGTTCTACTCGGCCCAGAGAGTCTCAGACACTTTCAGGTATGGAACAAAACTAAAGATGTTCGTTCTAAGCCCAGAAAAACTGAAAGCAGAAATGAAGGCACAGCTTGACTGCTTGTTATGACACGTTGCTTGTATTTTGATGTTTATCCAAACTTCTCCATACGACATACGACATGTCCTCAGTCCTAAAGAAGAAATGCTCAAATTTATCAGAATATTTAATGATATCTTTAGGACATGATCTACAGTATATAGTGATTAGTAGTTTTTCATTTTTAGTCTGAAAGTGTGTTTGTGTGGTTGGGAGTGTTAATTCTACACATACACACACACACACACACACACACACACACACACACACACACACACACACACACACACACACACACACACATACGCACACAGACACACACACACACACACACACACACACACACACACACACACACACACAAACACACACCCACACACACAAACACACACAAACACACACTCCCAAACACACACACAACCACACACACACACACACACACACACACACACGCACAAATGGACACACAAACGCACACAAACGCGTACACACACACACACACACACACATTCACACACACAAACACGTATACACACACACACACACACACACACGCACGCACGCACGCACACAGACCTCACTTCCTCCCAACTCTAGCCCACTGTCTGGGTTGTGTTTTATTATAAAGATCACTGTGGTTTACATAGTTATATAAACCAGTCTTTATTCTCTAACCTCACTGATTATTACAGTTTAGAATAATTTTTTATTTATTATTATGTTTTTGTTTGTTTTACAGGCATCTATTCCTACATTGGAGGGACTTTTGGTGGAATCCTGCTGGTGTTGTTAGTCATTTTCTGTGTCTTCAAATTCAGAGTAGTTCAAAGCAGTGCAGGTACAATATAATCCTCTTTATACCATTATATAGTTATAAACAATTAAACTGAGATCTCTCTCTCTCTCTCTCTCTCTCTCTCTCTCTCTCTCTCTCTCTCTCTCACCCCCCCCCCCCCTCTCAGGCACAAGCCAGCCCAATTCTGCAGAGAACATGGAGGTTTGTATAGATCTATTTTTATATATAATGCACTTACATATACTTTTTTTCACCTTTCTATACTGTAATTTCAGGACATCTTATATAGTGAGATACAGCACAGCAGTCCTGCAGAAGAGAATGCCTCTGAAACCCCAGACGTAATGTCCGGTCCCATCTCTTATCCAGTGTGCAGTTCAATATACGCCAAATTAACCAAGCCGAAATAAGAACAAGCTTCTGTCCTGTAGCACAAGGCTGCACCGTGGCCCTGAGGACTCACTGAGAACCTCAAAGAACTAAAATACTGTATGTGAAATTTCCAGGTTTTAGTCATTCCAGGGGACACAATAATGTGCAAATGTTAATATGATAAAGTATAATGATAAAATCACTACATGATTGATTTGTTGTTAGTGTGGGAACAGAGCCAAGTTAATTAGACCTTAAAACATGTACTTATTCAACTAAACAATTCAACTAAACAATTCACACCACAACTCATTAACACATGAAGCACCAGACTGCTAGCTGTGTTTCCTAAGTCCTCAGTCATGTACTGTATTTTAAAGCAGGGTCCCAGGTCCACCAAGCTGCCACTGTTGGTCCCCTGAGAAAGGCCTTTAACCCTCATTTGCTCAGTTGTATAAATTGAAATAAAAATGTAAGGCACTCTGGATAAGAGAGTCTGTTAAATGCCATAAATGTAAATGTAAGTACCGTCTGAATGAATCCGAAGTTTCCACAGAGATCACAGAAAGTCAAGTAGGAGGAGCAATTGGAGGGACATGGAACAGTGATGGAGGCAGGAAGTAGGACTGAAAAGGATGCACAGGATATGTTCAAAAAATGTTATTAAAAGATCGAAATTTTAATATTTGAACGAACAATTTTTTATGGTCACTGTATAGGGTTATATTATATATACATTATACTATTATCAGATGTATCTGCTGTAATCCACCTCATCAAACAATCAGTAATCAGAAATGGGGTTGTGTTCTAGCAACACTCCTGATGCTGGATTATGACTTTCACAGGTTGATTTTCTTAAATGAGATTAAATATATTATCAGTGGTGCTCAAAGGACAAAATAAACTGTACTTGAGTTAAAAAACTACAACTTCGTGTAAAAGTCTCATTACATTTCTACTTTAGATAATGTACACACTTACCTGATTTCTAATCACAATGAATTATCTTAATGCTGTTTTTAGGGATCTCTCCAACTGCAGACCAACACATTACAGAACTTACAGAACATGACAGAATCTATGTCCTTAAAGTAGGTGGCAAATTTGTGAGCACAGAGATTCACTGTAGGCAAAAGAGACACGATACACAAAAGGTGTCATGTTTAAATATTTGGACCAATACAGTCTTCTACTTCAGAGTTTAAATAATGATGGACAGGCTGAAAAGTTTAGTGAAGTACAGATCAGGACTTTGTCACCCATCAGCCCCTGAACATCACAAGATCCCAGGCTTATGTTATGTTCAAGATCTTGGAATGTTCTCTTGTGTTGTTTGGAGATGTTTATTACTTTCATGTCATGCTCTTGTTGATTTCTGTGTGACACCAATTAAACCTGCACTTCAACTCTATCTGTCTCCTGAAAAAAACACAACCCTACACTTACACATTAAGTGTCCACGACTTATAAAAAGAAGCATGTACTCTGTTACACTGTACAATATTTCAGCTATATTCTTCAGGTTACGCCCATAATGTCAAGGAACAAATCATCAAACTGCATGAAATATAAAAATATTTTATTGTATTTGTCCCCTATAACATTAACAAACATTATTTAAAACTTAACACAGTGTTTGCAGTTTATGAGGTCCATTAATCTACAACTACTGGGTTCAACTCATATCACTAAATAGATATAAATATATGCCACATAATGCACCATGACATGTGTGTGTGTGTGTGTATGTGTGTGTGTGCGCTCTCTCTCTCTCTCTCTCTCTCTCTCTCTCTCACACACACACACACACACACACACACACACACACACACACACACACACACACACACACACACACACACACACACACAAAACAAACACACACACACACACACACACACACACACAAAACAAACACACACACACACACACACACACACACACACACACACACACACACACACACACAGAGAGCACACACACAGAGCACACAAACAGCATACTCACTCTCAAAGACACACACACACACACACACACACACACACACACACACACACACACAGAAGTGAGAGGATATTATCACTCATTCTTAAACAAATTTGAAGAATCTTGAGATTCTATCACTCAGTTCTCTGTGAGATGAAGAAAAGTTTATAACTTCTTAATAAATATGTATAAATGTTTTTATCATTAGACAAAACCATCAACAAAAGCAGGTTTGATTTTATATAATGTCAGGTTTTATATAATAATAATAATAATAATAATAATAATAATAATAATAATAATAATAATAATAATAATAATAATAATAATAATAACCTTTATTTTCTATAGCACCTTTAAAAGTACATCTCAAAGTGCTTTACAAAAGCAAATAAAACAACAAAAATACACCACATAATATAAAGATTAAAATAAAACAACAAAAATATACTATAAAATAAGCAGAATGTAAAATTACAATCAGTCAATTAAAAGCTACCCCAAAGAAATGAGCTTTAAGCTGAGATTTAAAAATGCCAAGAGATTTTGCTTGCTTTATCTCAGTTGGTAAAGAATTCCAAAGTTTTGGAGCTAGTGAAGAGAAAGCCCTATCACCCATTACACACCTGGTTCAGAACGCGGTCACGCAGGGGCGTTCCCATAGCGTTTCGACGCAGCTCGAGTTCCGAAGAGGAACTAAAGCTTCTGCTAAAATATGCTCTTAATCAGAAGAGACAGACAGACAGACAGTCAGAGAACAAACAGACAGACAGAGACAAACCTTTTTCCATAATTGTGTCTGATTATAGTAGGCGATTAATAAACCATTTAGTATGTTAGGGTGTGAGAGTGAGAGCAATGGCCTCAAAACCACATCCTCCCCTCTCACTCACTCAGAAACACACACACACACAAACACGCACACACACACAAACAGCACACTCACTCTCAAAGACACACACACACTCACTCAGAAACACACACACACACAACACACACATACACTTGCACACACACACACACACACACACACACACACACACACACACACACACACACACACACACACACACACACAGAGCACACACACACACACACAAACAGCACACTCACTCTCAAAGACACACACACACTCACTCAGAAACACACACAGCACACACATACACTTGCACACACACACACACACACACATACACACACACACACACACACAGCACACACACACACACACACACAGCAGTGAGAGGACATTATCTTTCATTCTTAAACACATTTGAAGAATCTTGAGATTCTATCAGTTCTCTGTGAGATGAAGAAAAGTTTCAGCACCTGTTTCCTCCTGCTGGCTGGTAAGATGATAAGTTTATAGAAGATTTCTTTTCAAAGATTGATCAACAAACCTAACTGTTGATTTCCTGTATTGTAAAACCTCGCTATTTAAAAAATAAAGACGGGGGAAAAAGAAAAAACATCTTCACTAGACATTCAGGTGAAAGTTATCTGATAATGTAAAGAAAGACTGGTACAGTTTACTTAAGGTGATTTTTATTCATTGATTTATTTGTTAATTAACTATGTAAATGCATCATTAACATTATGTAAAATAATGAACATTGGACTGTTTTCTTATTTGTAGCGTCAGTCCTGGGTGTCATGCTGAATGATGTTGTCTATGACAAAGGAAGTGAAGGCGAGTCTGCGGTCATCAACTGTTCTTACGCTGCACAATATAAAACCTCTCACAAATATTTCTGTAAAGGAATTCAGGAAGACTGTAAGACTCTTATAAAAAGTGATGGACAGAATGAGTGGACGCTGGAAGGAAGACTGTCTCTGCATGACAACAAAGAGAAAAATATTTTTGTGGTGAACATCAATAACCTGAGTTCTGAGGATTCAGGACGATACGGCTGTGGAGTGGAAATAACAGGACAGGACCTGATTACTGTAGTTCATCTGACTGTGATGAAGGGTATGAGTTCCATTCATACATTTTCATATTAATTCTATACATTTTGTAAACTAATCTAATTGGTCTAATTGTTTCAGCTCAAAGAATCGTTTACCTACGTTATTGCTCCACTTTCACTAAGTGATTCTTCTATAGATTTTCTTTATACACATAATAATATGAATAAATATGTATAAATGTTTTTATCATTAGACAAAACCATCAAAAAAAGCAGGTTTGATTTTATATAATGTCAGGTTTTATATAATAATAATAATAATAATAATAATAATAATAATAATAATAATAATAATAATAATAATAATAATAATAATAATAATAATAACCTTTATTTTCTATAGCGCCTTTGAAAGTACATCTCAAAGCGCTTTACAAAAGCAAATAAAACAACAAAAATACACCACATAATATAAAGATTAAAATTAAAGCAACAAAAATATACTATATACTATATGGGGCAGTCATGGTCTAATGGTTAGAGAGTCTGATTCGTAACCCAAAAGTTGTGGGTTCGAGTCTCGGGCCGGCCACGACTGAGGTGCCCTTGAGCAAGGCGCCGAACGCCCCAACTGCTCCCCGGGCGCCGCAGCATAAATAGCTGCCCACTGCTCCGGGTGTGTGTTCACAGTGTGTGTGTGCACTTAGGATGGGTTAAATGCAGAGAACAAATTCTGAGTATGGGTCACCGTACTTAGCCGTATGTCACGTCACTTTCACTATAAAATAAGCAGAATGTAAAATTACAATCAGTCAATTAAATGCTACCCTAAAGAAATGAGTTTTAAGCTGAGATTTAAAAATACCAAAAGATTTTGCTTGCTTTATCTCAGTTGGTAAAGAATTCCAAAGTTTTGGAGCTAGTGAAGAGAAAGCCCTATCACCTATTGATCGTAAACAAGTTGAGAAGAATGAAGGTCACGAGATGGAATATAAAGAATTAAAAGCTCAGTCAGATATTGAGGAGCCAACCCATATAAAGCCTTGTAGGTAAGCATCAAAATCTTAAAATCAACCATAAACCTAATGGGGAGCCAGTGCAAGGATTACAAAAGGGGAGTAATTTGATCCCTTAACTTTGCTCTAGTTAGAATTGTATCACCAAAGCCAAAAAGGCATTACAGCAATTACGAGAAAACACAAAAAGGTTGATCAGTCTCTCAGCAACAGAAAACAACAGCATTGGACGCAATCTGGCAATATCTATGAGATGGAAGAAATAAGTTTTAGCCCTATTTTGGATATTTGGCTCAAACATTAAATTGGCATCAAAAATTACTGCTGAAACTCCACATTTGAACCGTCAAGAGTTAGCGTGACTGACCCAGCTTTGCGTAGTGTGGTGAGCCAACAAGCATAATCTCAGTCTTTTCACTGTTAAGGCAAAGAAAATTTTCTGTCATTCATTCTTTCATCTTAGAAATACATTAAGGAAGAAAATCAACAGGCACAGTTTCATTAGGTTTAAAATGAATATAGATCTGAGTATCATCTACATAAAAATGAAATTTTAAATCAAGTGATCTCAAAAGCTGGCCAAGAGGGAAAATGTAAACATTAAAAAGCAGAGGGCCCAGGATTGATCCCTGAGGAACTCCAGATTGAACAACGTTAACCTCAGATCTAAATCCACCCATGGCAACAAACTGCTTCTGATCAGTGAGGTAGGAGGACTTAAACCAATTCAAAACAGTATCAGAGACACCAAAAATAGTTTCAAGACGAGTAATTAAAACTGAATGATCAACAGTGTCAAAAGCGGCACTGAGATCAAGAAGGATCACCCTGGACGGAGTGCCGACCCATCGCTGGGCACACACACTCTCATTCACTCACACACTATGGACAATTTTCCAGAGCTGCCAATCAACCTACCATGCATGTCTTTGGACCGGGGGAGGAAACTCCCGAGGCACGGGGTGAACATGCAAACTCTGCACACACAAGGCGGAGGCGGGAATCGCCTGGAGGTGTGAGGCAAACGTGCTAACCACTTAGCCACCATGCCTCCCCCCCAGAGAGTCATTTATAATGCTCAAAACAATGGGACCCAGAGAAGTAAAACATGACTGAAACAAACCAGTGGGTATGGGATCTAGTAAAGAAGGGTCTGCTTTCATTTTAGACACCTCTGCAAAAAGGCAATACGTGTCAAGTGTAGAAAATTTTGAAAACATAGAACCAGAATAACAAGAAGTAAAAACAGCAGAAGAAGACAATGAGGAAGAAGCACAAAAACCTCTACGAACATTTTCACCCTTCGTCCCAAAGAAATGCAGGAACGTATTACAGAGATGATCAGAAGCAGTAACATGAGACAGTTTTATGATTTAGCAATTTGTTAAGAGAATTGAAAAGTTGTCTTGAATTTCCTTGACTGTCATTAATCAGATCTGGCAGAAACAATACCAGCCTTATATTCATGTATGCAGTCTTTCCATAATTGATGATGTACAGTCAGACCTGAGAGTCGCCACCTACGCCATTTTACGGCAAGATGTCTTCATCATACGCAAATCTACATTATTACCAAGGAGAAGGATGTACAAAATGAAACAGAGCATGACTTTAGAGGAGCAAATAAGTCCAGGCCAGATAAGAGAGCAGACTTTAACCTTGTCTCTAGAGGATCAGACAGAGAAACTACTTAATGAAGAGTCAATAAAAACAGTAAAGTCAGAAGGGTTAATTAACCTCCATTTCCGGTATGTCAAGATAAGAGAGGAGGCAGTGTTGACAACAGTTATGTGCATATAAAAAAGACTGCCAGATGATGACAACCCTAAATCAATAGCAGACAACTAAGACACAAAAGATCCATTAGATATCACAAGGTATAATATATAATATATAATATCAAATATTAAGCTTTCTTACATTAATGAATCATTTCAATTATACAACGAGCATCATTATATGTAACTATAAATGGACAAAATCGTTGTATAAATTAAATAATATGAGTTAGAATTTCAGTGTCTCTCGGGGAAAGAACTGTTATTACAAGCTACCTTCCTGTACCCCGGTCAGAATAAAGCACAAAGTGAAGTCGTACCCCCTGGCACACACTGAGGGGTAAATGACACCTACAAGGTGCTGCCTGTGGTTTGAGATGCAGTGATGAGAAATGTGTAAAAGTGTAGGTGTGAATTTTATACAGTTTATAAAGTTTTACAAGTTCGTGTAAGAAATAAAAGAATAAAGCATCTTAATCTCAGTGCATCTCACAACAGTATAAATATTCTGAAGTGTGATGTGTGTTACTGGAGACTGATGTGGACTTGTTTGTGAGTAATGAACAGAAAGACACATTACAGCAGCAACATATAGATCAGAAAGTGTGACAGAGACGACAGGAAGTTCTACTCGGCCCAGAGAGTCTCAGACACTTTCAGGTATGGAACAAAACTAAAGATGTTCGTTCTAAGCCCAGAAAAACTGAAAGCAGAAATGAAGGCACAGCTTGACTGCTTGTTATGACACGTTGCTTGTATTTTGATGTTTATCCAAACTTCTCCATACGACATACGACATGTCCTCAGTCAAAAAGAAGAAATGCTCAAATTTATCAGAATATTTAATGATATCTTTAGGACATGATCTACAGTATATAGTGATTAGTAGTTTTTCATTTTTAGTCTGAAAGTGTGTTTGTGTGGTTGGGAGTGTTAATTCTACACATAGACACACACACACACACACACACACACACACACACACACACACACACACACACACACACCCAAACACACACACACCCATCCACACAAACACACACAAACACACACATACCCACATACACACAAACAAACACACACACACACACACACACACACACACACACACACACACACACCCAAACACACACACACCCATCCACACAAACACACACAAACACACACATACCCACATACACACAAACAAACACACACACACACACACACACACACACACACACACACACACACACACACACACACACACACCCATCCACACAAACACACACAAACACACACATACCCACATACACACAAACAAACACACACACACACACACACACACACACACACACACACACACAGACACACACATACACACACATACACACACAAACACACGCAAACAGACACACACATACACACACACATACACACACACACACAAACACACACACCTCACTTCCTCTCAACTGTAGCCCACTAAAGATCACTGTGGTTTACATAGTTATATAAACCAGTCTTTATTCTCTAACCTCAATGATTATTACAGTTTAGAATAATTTTTTATTTATTATTATGTTTTTGATTGTTTTACAGGCATCTATTCCTACATTAGATGGACTTTTGGTGGAATCCTGCTGGTGTTGTTAGTCATTTTCTGTGTCTTCGAATTCAGTGTAGTTCAAAGCAGTGCAGGTACAATATAATAATCTTTATACCATTATATAGTTATAAACAATTAAACTGAGATCTCTCTCTCTCTCTCTCTCTCTCTCTCTCTCTCTCTCTCTCTCTCTCTCTCTCTCTCTCTCTCTCTCTCTCTCTCCCTCCCCCCCTCTCTTTCTCAGGCACAAGTCAGCCCAATACAGCAGAATACATGGAGGTTTGTATAGCTCAATATTTATATATAATGCAGTTATATTTTATATTTTTTTTCACCTTTCTTAATTTCAGGACATCTGATCATATGATGAGATAAACCACAGCGGTCCTGCAGAAGAGAATGCCTCTGAAACCCCAGACGTCACCTCAAAGAACCAAAATACTGTATGTGTAATTTCCAGGTTTTAGTCATTCCAGGGGACACAATAATGTGCAAATGTTAATATGATAAAGTATAATGATAAAATCACTACATGATTGATTTGTTGTTAGTGTGGGAACAGAGCCAAGTTAATTAGGCCTTAAAACAGGATGTACTTATTCAACTAAATAACAATTCACACCACAACTCATTAACACATGAAGCACCAGACTGCTAGCTGTGTCTCCTCAGTCCTCAGATACAGTCTTGTATTTTGAAGTAGGGCCCCAGGTCCACCAAACTGCCACTGTTGGGCCCCTGAGTAAGGCCCTTTTTCCTTGCCACTGCTGCTCATTTGGGATAAATATATATATATATATATATATATATATATATATATATATATATATATATATATATATATACATATATATTGTGAACTAAATCTATCTAATATTAATCTTGAATTTTGTACTTTATTAATCTTTATATTATTGTAATAAACTTTTGTTCTATGTTTATGTTTTGTAAAGCTGCTTTGAGACAATGTCAATTGTAAAAACGCCATACAAATAAACTTGAAATGAATTGAATAAAACAATCAATAATCAGAAATGGGTTCGTTCTCTAGCAACACCCCTGATACTGGATTATAACTTTCGCAGATTGATTTTCTTAAATGAGATAAAATAGATTCTAATAGATAATGTACACACTTACCTGATTTCTAATCACAATTGCTTATTTTAATGCTGTTTCTAAAAACCTCTCCAACTGCAGACCAAAACATAAACTTACAGAACACGACAGAATCCGTGTCCTTAAAGTAGGTGGCAAATTTGTGAGCACAGAGATTCTCTGTAGGCAAAAGTGTTTTTCTACTTCAGAGTGATAAGTAACGATGGACAGGCGGAAAAAAATTGAAAAGTTTAGTGAAGTACAGATCAGGACTTTGTCACCCATCAGCCCCTGAACATCACAAGATCCCAGGCTTATGTTATGTTCAAGATCTTGGAATGTTCTCTTGTGTTGTTTTGAGATGTTTATTACTTTCATGTCATGCTCTTGTTGATTTCTGTGTGACACCAATTAAACCTGCACTTCAACTCTATCTGTCTCCTGAAAAAACACAACCCTACACTTACACATTAAGTGTCCACGACTTATAAAAAGAAGCATGTACTCTGTTACACTGTACAATATTTCAGCTATATTCTTCAGGTCACGCCCATAATGTCAAGGAACAAATCATCAAACTGCATGAAATATAAAAATATTTTATTGTATTTGTCCCCTATAACATTAACAAACATTATTTAAAACTTAACACAGTGTTTTGCAGGTCCTTAATCAAGAGACAGTGAATAAAGTCTCATTACCTGCTTTAGTGACACTGTAAACACTGCGGTCATGTTAATGAAGCTCATTAAATTAAAAATGTTCTCATTATTATAAATGATTTTAATTATAAATGTTTTCCTTCATTAAAAACTGTCTTTTATTCATTCAACTACTAAATGATGCCACATAATGCACCATGAAATATGAGTGTGTGTGTGTGTGTGTGTGTGTGTGTGTGTGTGTGTGTGTGTGTGTGTGTGTGTGTGTGTGTGTTGATTCTATTTAACTTAGAATTTAGGAGTAAACCACAAGAAACACAGAACAGGGTCTCTCTCTCTCTCTCTCTCTCTCTCTCTCTCTCTCTCTCTCTCTCTCTCTCTCTCTCTCTCTCTCTCACACACACACAATCACACTCACTATCACACACACACACACACACACACACACACACACACACACACACACACACACACACACACACACACACACACACATAGCAACTTATTCTAATCTAAATTTTCTTGTTGTTTTTGTTGCTCAAATATTCTTATTCTTATTGGGACATGAACAACATGAGTGGGACTGCCCCAAATAACACACATACACACACACACACACACACACACACACACACACACACACACACACACAAACACAGACACACACACAGACTTCCCCTCAGATCTAGCCAGCAGACTGGTTATGTTTTATTCTGAAACCGCTGCGTTTTAATGAGCCACACATAAACCCAGTCTTTATTCTCTATATGTCTTAAATATCATTTTAATATATTATTCATTTTGTTTTTCATCTTCTCCTCATCATGAACATTATAACTGTGAGTCTGATTCTTTTTGAATGTAAGTACAATATTTTTTATATGTAATACAAAAATGATCTTTTAATAACGATATAAAAAAGTGATTATATATATATACAGTGTAGAGAGCTGGAATAGGCAAAAATGCTATACTATTTTTGAAGTGCTGCAGATTTGGTACATTTTATCCACGATTTAAATTATTTATCTGAAACTTACTCATAAAGTGTAAAGCAGGATTGTCTTAAGTTTGTTGTGTATATATATATATATATATATATATATATATATATATATATATATATATATATATATATATATATGTTTTTTACATATTTGTAATATCGGTTGGTAACATGAATCACACGTCATATATTTCACCTGGTAAAATTAAATTGTACCATTGTTAAAACAATTTAACCTGACGATCTGCTTCACACGGTTTATAATGATCTGCCCGTGTACAGCTGGTAAAGTGGCAGAAATGAGAAATATAAAACTCTTAACTGCATCTTGAACATATTTTTTTTGTACACTAATTTCATTTCTTTATAAAACCTACATATTAACTAGGCATTATGTCACATGGAGGCTTTCTGTCAGCTGAATCCGCTGAGGTGTCTGGAGGAGTCAGAGTGAAAGGACCACTGGGAGGAAATGTTACCGTTCTCTGTTCATACCTCAAAGGAAATGAGAACTTTCAAAAGTACTTCAATAAAGGCAAACCTGAAACACAGCTTGTGACACTGAGCAGCGGAGTAATGTGGGTCCGGGACGGCAGATATTCTGTGGAGGACAATAAAGAGAACAGAGAGTTCACCGTAACTATCAGGAACCTGAGTGGGGAGGACGCTGGGCTTTACTGGTGTGGGGTGAAACGGGCGAAGGAGAATTATCGGCTAGAGGTTAACCTTGATGTTGTGCAAGATGTAACCACTGAAAATGGTGAGAAGTGAGATCTCACATCTTATTATTAACCCCTGAAGACTATTATCAGAAGTAGAAGGGATTCATAAGTTGCAATAGATTTTCAACATTATAACACATTTAATCACCAAATGTGAAATCACAAATGTACTTTTATTTTAGTCTGAACCCTAAAACCTAACACATCATAGGCATTTGGATTGGATTAGCATGAAGCGGCTCCTACAGTACACGATTTACTGATCTACATAAGCTCTGCATTTTTAAAGACTCTTGGCCTATTATATATTTATTATTTATTAATAATATACCTGTGGTTTGAGATGCAGTGATGAGAAATGTGTAAAAATGTAGGTGTGAATTTTATAAAGTTTTACAAGTTTATAAACACACCCTATCGTGTAAGAAATAAAAGAATAAAGCATCTTAATCTCAGTGCATCTCACAACAGTATAAATATTCTGAAGTGTGATGTGTGTTACTGGAGACTGATGTGGACTTGTTTGTGTGTAATGAACAGAAAGACACATTACAGCAGCAACATATAGATCAGAAAGTGTGACAGAGACGACAGGAAGTTCTACTCGGCCCAGAGAGTCTCAGACACTTTCAGGTATGGAACAAAACTAAAGATGTTCATTCTAAGCCCAGAAAAACTGAAAGCAGAAATGAAGGCACAGCTTGACTGCTTGTTATGACACGTTGCTTGTATTTTGATGTTTATCCAAACTTCTCCATACAACATACGACATGTCCTCAGTCCTAAAGAAGAAATGCTCAAATTTATCAGAATATTTAATGATATCTTTAGGACATGATCTACAGTATATAGTGATTAGTAGTTTTTCATTTTTAGTCTGAAAGTGTGTTTGTGTGGTTGGGAGTGTTAATTCTACACATAGACACAAACACACACACACACACACACACACACACACACAAACACACATTCACACAAACACATACACACACAGACCCAAACACGCACACACTCAACCACCCAACACACACACACACACACACACACACACACACACACACACACACACATATACACACAAATTCACACAAACACATACATACAAACACACACTCACAAACACACACATTCACACAAACACATACACACACTTAACCAAACACACACACACACGCACTTACACACAAATTCACACAAACACATACATACAAACACACACTCACAAACACACACATTCACACAGACACACACTCTCCCACACACACAAACACAATATTTAGAATCTATTTTTTATTTATTATTATGTTTTACAGGCATCTACTCCTACATTAGATGGACTTTTGGTGGAATCCTGCTGGTGTTGTTAGTCATTTTCTGTGTCTTCGAATTCAGAGTAGTTCAAGCCAGTGCAGGTACAATATAATCCTCTTTAAACCATTATATAATTATAAACAATAAAACCGAGATTTCTCTCCCCCCCCCCCCCTCTCCGTGGCACAAGTCGGCCCAATTCAGCAAGAGAACATGGAGGTTTGTATAATTCCATTTTTAGATATAATGCAGTTATATATACTTTTTTTTTCACCTTTCTATAATTTCAGGACATCTGATTATATGATGAGAACCACAGCAGTCCTGCAGAAGAGAATGCCTCTGAAACCCCAGATGTAATGTCCGGTCCCACAAGACTGCACAGTGGCCCTGAGGACTCACTGAGAACCTCAAAGATCCAAAATACTGTATGTCTAATTTCCAGATTTTAGTCATTCCAGGGGACACAGTAATGTGCAAATGTTAATATGATAAAGTATAATGATAAAATCACTACATGATTGATTTGTTGTTAGTGTGGGAACAGAGCCAGTCCTCAGCTACAGTCTTGTATTTTGAAGTCCACCAAGCTGCCACTGTTGGGCCCCTGAGCAAGGCCTTTTTTCCTTAGGTTTTTCCCTGCCACTGCTGCTTGGGGATAAATACATACATATTGTGAACTAAATATATCTAATATTAATCTTGAATTTTGTATTCTATTAATCTTTATATTATTTTTAATATTAACCTTTTGTTCTCTGTTTATGTTCTGTAAAGCTGCTTTGAGACAATGCAATTGTAAAAACGCCATACAAATAAACTTGAATTGAATTGAATTGAATTGAGATGAATTGAATCAGGTTCTGGCGTTACGACCCTCACTTTCAACAATGCTCGTAGAGGAGGGAGCAAGTAACATAAAAGGACACGCGAGTCAAAAAGGACAGTTTTGTCGGTTTATTAATTAGCTGCACTCACGCATCACAGACAACTAGAAATAATCACATAGACCATTCATGATCACACACCAAACAAACACAGAGAACGAAAGGAGAATACAATGGGAACCAAAAAGAACACAGTGTATCAGCAACAGCTGGACGACAAGACGCACACACGAAGCTTAGTTCAATACAAGACGTCAGCATCAATATGGCGGATGAAATAGCTTCCCCTCAAGTGTGTGCCATGCTCACTATGAGCTAAAGCCAAGGGTAGTAGCCGTGGCCTGGCGACTGGAGTTCTGAGTGGAAATAGTGCAAACTCAGCCCCCCTCTTCGCACGTACTCTCCCCTTTTATCTCCACCCTGTGCGTCGAATATGAATGGCCGCAGGTGTGCAGGGGTGGAGCCTAACCTCAGAAAAATGGAAGAGACCAAGCTCATATAAATTGAAACACCCCACACTAAAGTAAGAATAAAGGTTTAGACCGTAACACTTCCCCCCCTAAAAAGACAGAAACAGTTTTTTTTTCTCTCTTTTGGAGAAACAAGAAAAAAAAACAAAATAAAACTGGTTCTGTATACAAAAGGTGAGTTTAACACCGTGACAAAGCATCCGCCACCACATTCTCAGATCCCTTCTTATGACGTATCTCTAGATTATATGGCTGCACCATTAGAGCCCATATCATCAAACGTTGGTTATGATTGTACATTTTGCTGAGAAAGACTAACGGATTGTGGTCCATATAAACTATGGCAGGATGCATACTGGCTCCCACATAAACATTAAAATGTTGTAATGCCAATAAGAGTGCTAAGGTCTCCTTCTCAATTGTTGAGTAGTTCAATAATTAAATTTTGAAGAGAAATAGGATACGGGATGAACAGCTCCTGCTCCGACATCACTGGCATCCACCTCCAGCTGGAACGCCCAATATACATCCGGAGCAGAGAGGACTGGAGCACAGCAAAGAAGAGATTTTGCAAACAAATGCCTGTTGACAGTCATTAGTTCAACTGAAATCAACCTTAGGACTACACAATTGAGTTAAAGGAGCAACAACACTCAAAAAGTTCTGCCAGAAACACCTGTAGTATCCGACCATTCGAGGAATCTACGCAGCTCTCGCCTCATAGTGGGCACCAGATACTCAAGAACAGCAGCCACTTTCACATCTAATGGTCGAACCCGCCCACCTGTTTCCCCAAGTATGTGACCAAAGCTTTAGCAAATTCGCACTTTTTTAAATTCAATGTAAGACGCAGCAGACAAATGATGGAACACTTCATGCAAAAGTGTTAGACGAATAGTTAACTACATCATCCAGATAGACGTTACAGTTCGAGACGTCACCCAAAACCATGGACATCAAACCGGTGCATTTCGCAGGCCAAACGCCATCCGCGTATACTGGAGAAAAGAATCTGGGGTGACAAACGTGGAGATCTCAGAGGCACGCTCAGTTAAAGGCACCTGCCTATAACCTTTTAGTATATCTAATTTTGTAATATATTTCGCCACAACCAGATTCTTCGATACAGTCATTGATACGGGCAATAGAAAAGCATCAGGCACAGTGACGGAATTAACGTTTCTAAAATCTGTGCAAAAACGAAACGATCCATCAGATTTTGGCACCAAAATACATGGCGAGCTCCAAGGGCTGGTACTTGGAACAGCAAAGCCATTGTGCAGAAGATATGTCACCTCGCGTTTCATTTCTTCCTGTTTTCTTACCGGACAACTATATGCATGTTGTTTAATGGGTGATGCACTACCGACATTTATATCATGCGCAATGACATTAGTACCTGGAGGGACATCATTAAACAGGTTCGGGAAACTATCCAACAATTTCCTAATGTCCTGCTGTTGTTCACTGGACAAATAAGACAGTTGAGTGGGAAGAGTTGACAAAACTTCAGAGTTTTTCAAATTTCCACCCCTTACAACCTCCATGGATACCTCCAATCCATCATCCACATCATCCGTAGGCAGAGTTAGAGTAAGCAATGAAACACGTTCCCTTGACTCAGTCACTGTCTCAAGTGAGGAAACATCAGTGGTCTCGCCCTTGACATCAGAACGGCACAAATATGGCTTTAACATATTTACATGACATAGGTGGGTTTTTCGCCACCGTTCAGGTGTATGGATCACATAATCCATCTCACTGACCTTGCTTTTAATCACATAAGGACCAGAGAACCGCGCTGCAAAAGCCGACCCAGGAGTAGGAATTAATACTAAAACTCTCTCTCCTGGTAGAAAGTTATGTGCAACTGCCTTCTGGTCAAAACAACATTTTATTTTCTTTTATGAGCAAGCAAGAGCTTCTGTAGTTGCAGTACAGGTTGTGCGTAAACGTTCACAAATACGAGAGACAATATCAAGAACATTAGTCTTTTCAGAAGGACCTGTACAGAGAAACTCTTCCTTCAACATTTTCAAAGGACCACGAACATTATGTCCAAACACTAATTCAGAAGGGCTGAATCCCAACGAATCTTGTCGTGCCTCACGCACCACAAATAAAACAAAGGGAACTCCCTCTTCCCAATTGTTTCCAGTCTCTAGGCAATACTTCCGCAGACTTGATTTCAATGTCTGATGCCAACCGTCCAAGAGCCCCCTGAGATTCTGGATGGTAGGCACTCGAAACAACGTGACACACTCCTAGAGCTTTTAAAACATTACTGAAAACACAGGGTAAAAAATAGGACCCCTGATCTGTTTGGACAATCTTTAGGAGGCCAAAAGCCATGAAAAATTTCATAAGGGCTTTTGTCAGAGATTTAGCAGTTATACTCCTTAAAGGAATCGCTTCTGGGAACCGGGTAGCCACACACATGATAGTCAATAAATATTGACACCCAGACTTAGCGCGAGGAAGTGGGCCCACACAATCTACCAAAACACGCACAAATGGCTCTCCTACAGCAGGGATAGGACAGAGAGGAGCAGGTGGCACCACCTGGTTAGGCTTTCCCCCGATCTGGCAGACGTGGCATGTTTGACAGTATTTAGAGACATCAGATTATATTATTTTATATTATAAACCTGGCCAGAAAAAATGTTGGAGCACTCAATTATAGGTTTTAGGTGTCCAGACCAAGGATAATCATGAGCCAAACTTAGCACATGCTGTCAAAATTGTGAGGGAAGCACAATTTGATGCACTACATTCCAATCATCTACTTGCTCAGCATTAAGCAGACTGCTCCATTTGCACATTAGCACTTTGTCACACCAATAAAAATGTTGATTGCCCTGAGACAATAGATTCCCGGCACTCGCATGACATTTTTGTAAGGTCGCATCATTTTTCTGTGCATCAATCGGGACTTCGAAGCTTAACCTTCTCCTGAATGTCATGTTTTGCTTGTGCTCGTGTCATCATAGCGCTTATAGAAAAAACATCAGGTAACATTTCAGCCAGCACATCAGACTGCATCTCTCTGCTCGGAGCATCAGTTACCCTTACAACAGGCATGCATACCACCAGCAATATCATTTCCCATTATAAAGTCAATACCTTTCACAGGTAGCGATGGGCGAACTGCGACTTCAAAACATCCAGATGCCAATTCGGAAGTTTTCCATATATGATGGAGAGGAACGGCTACGAACCCCATCTCAATGCCCTGCACAATCGTACTGGTTTCACAAGCAGAACTCCCAGAAAAATCTAAAATATTTGACAGTATGAAGGACTGAGATCCTTCAGTGTCATGTAAAATTCGCACTGGTTTGCGACTTTCGACACCATTTAAGATACAAATCCGTCAAACACAAAAGTCTGGAAACAGGGATCAAGAGTAGAACTAGTGCCAGATGAAAAGACGGTTTTTACTAAAACAGTACCTCAAGGTTGAACAGGCAAAGAATCTTGTCGCTCGCATTTTCGTTTCAAGCTATGACATTCAGCCATCACATGTCCCATTTTGTGACAATCTTTATTAGAGTTTGCACTACTAGGAACCCATTTGCTTTTAACATCTGAGACAATCTCATGTGGTGCTGAACCTCCAAAATCACTTGAACGCTTATAAAACACTGTATTATGCATCAGAGCATATTCGTCTGTTAATACAGCAGCTTGCTGCACCGTACTGACTTTTTGTTCATTTCAATACAAAGCAGTGTGCTCTGGAACACAGTTCTTAAATTCCTCAATCAGTATCAGCTCTTGCAAAGAAGTATAATCCGTAACCTTACACGCTTTAAACCAGCAGTCAAACAACATTGCTTTCTCACGAACAAACTCAACGAAAGTTTGAAATGCAGATTTTTTCATGGTACAGAAACGTTGTCGGTAATGTTCAGGGACCAATTCATACACCCTCAGAATCGCATCATATTGAACGCTCTCTTCCAACGAAAGAGACGCACTCACATCTTGTGCTTTCCCGGTTAATTTACACTGCAATATCAAGGCCCAAACTTCAGTTGGCCACTTTAGAGCACTTGCAATATGTTCAAAAGCTTGGAAATAGGCTTCAACTTATTTCTCACGAAATGGTGGGACGATTGCAATATTTTAGCCACGTCAAAATGTGGAGATGACTCAACTACAGACTCAGATACGTGACCTGATGGAACAGAGTGATTTGAGACAACAGTTGGACTTGATGGACCAGCAGCTGCCTCAGAGCGATCATTCAAACTAATAGATGTTTAAGGAATCGTTTGCTTAGAGAGAGCTTGAGCAGCCTGCAACTCCACCTGCCGAAGTCGCACCTTTGTATCAGCATCAATTCGTTACATTTAAATCTGATGTTTTAAATCATCTTGTCTCACCTGAACTCTATCCTGAGTCTCTAATTGTAGATGAGCATTAATTTCAGGCAAAGCCCCGGAAGAAAGAGAACTTGGGTCGAATTTAGGCATGGAGAATGGTGGACCTGCAGCAGTTATCGCGGGACCAGCTGTTTCCACAGAAACAGTCTCCGTAGGAGGTAAAACCCCTTCAATCAAAGCAGACATAATACAAGATTTTATTTCCGCTTTACACTGTGTTTTCAAAATAGAAATCTCATAATGCTGAGCGATCAGAAACAAATCAGTTTTCCGACACACCTCTAACGCCTCAACACTAGGCTGATCTATGAATTTGTGTATGTCAAAAGTTGCCATTTTACAAAAAAAGTGAGGAAGCAAATAAGCAAAAATCCACACACACTCCGGTCTTACCTGCCTAACCGGAAGCCTAACTATATCCTATTGCTAGTCTTCGGAGGGTACCAATTAAGAGACTTCTCTCCCCCCCCGGGATACCTCCAAAAAAAAAAAACCTAAAATAATAAAGAAAACAACAAACAGTAAACCGTAGCCAGAACTGGTGCAAAGCACAGCCCTGTTGGCTTACTCTGACTCAACGGAGAATGTGTAGGACAAACTCAATGCGCTCTGCACCAAACACGTTAGTTACTAACAGCTCTCGGGAAACAATAATACAAGGCGATCCCGGACGAGCCCCCATTTATGTTACGAACCCCACTTTCAACAATGCTCGTAGAGGAGGGGGCAATTAACATAAAAGGACACGCGAGTCAAAAAGGACAGTTTTATCGGTTTATTAATTAGCTGCACTCACGCATCACAGGCAACTAGAAATTATCATATAGACCATTCATGAACACACACCAAACAAACAATGAGAACGAAAGGAGAATACAAATGAAACCAAAAAGAACACAGTGTATCAGCAACAGCTGGATGATAAGATGCACACATGAAGCTCAGTTCAATACAAGACGTCAGCATGAATATGGTGGAAGAAAGAGCTTCCCCTCAAGTGTGTGCCACGGTCACTTAGAGCTAAAGCCAGGGGTGGAGTTCTGGGAGGAAATATTGAGTATATATTGGGTATATGGCCCAGATAACAATGAACACATGAGAACCATATGTGGTTGAGCTATGGCACACAGTGAGAAACACGGACTTGTGGTAAACCTTTGGCTTATACGTGGAAAAACACAGGAATCCTGAAATCAAGTGTGGCAGACATCCTCCGTCCCACACCTCAGGTTGCTATGCAGCTTCCCTCCTATAGGTGGAGTGAGACTACGGCGCGAATGTGACTGAGATTCGGCCAGTGGGCGGCATTTCTGCTTTCCTCACAACTGTGTAAGCTACGTTCAGGTAAGTGATTGGCACTTTACAGTCATATAATTGAAATATGCAGCATTGTGTCAATATTGCATGTTATTAAGCAATTAGTTATTAGTTTAATTGAGGAAGGGGTAAAATTAGCTAATATTTTCCACAGTTTAACAATACAGTTTAATGTATGCTAGGGCTTCGCTGGTTTGGCGTTTTAAATTCCGATGTTTTTGGCTAGAAATCAACAGTACTTAAGTAAAGTTGGCCGCATATTCACAGATTCGAGTTTCCCAAGTCAATAACTCCTGAGCTAAACGCTGTTACTGCACAAATAACACCTCTTTTCTATCGTAGTAATGTAGAGAGGCAGCTACAGACCAATTTTCCTCAAAATCAGCTTTCCTCCGCGGTGGACAAAATACATGTCTCTATGTGCGAACCAAGGGACCGTCTGCAAAGTGCAAAACCCGAAAAGCGAATACTAAAAACAGTCAACTTGGAGAAATGTCTTTTTGTATCATTTTTATGTTTTTTTATATGAAAATATTTCCCCCAAGTAAGTGTTGTAGTATAACTATCAAGACATCAGCGATGTGTGAGTTGAATTTGGTGACAGTACAGTATTCGCTTTTAGAAGAAGACAATGAAGTAAAAGCATAAAAACCTCTACGAACATTTTCACCCTTCGTGCCAAAGAAATTCAGGAACTTATTACAGAGATGATCAGAAGCAGTAACATGAGACAGTTTTATGATTTAGCAATTTGTTAAGAGAATTTCCTTGACTGTCATTAATCAGATCTGGCAGAAACAATACCAGCCTTATATTCATGTATGCAGTCTTTCCATAATTGATGATGTACAGTCAGACCTGAGAGTCGCCACCTACGCTCCATTTTACGGCAAGATGTCTTCATCATACGCAAATCTTCATTATACTATGGAGAAGGATGTACAAAATGAAACAGATCATGACTTTTGAGGACCAAATAAGTCCAGGCCAGATAAGAGAGCAGAATTTAACCTTGTTTCTAGAGGATCAGACAGAGAAACTACTTAACGAAGAGTCAATAAAAACAGTAAAGTCAGAAGGGTTAATTAACCTCCATTTCCGGTATGTCAAGATACGAGAGGAGGCAGTGTTGACAAACGGTTTGTGCATATAAAAAAGACTGCCAGATGATGACAACCCTAAATCAATAGCAGACAACTAAGACACAAAAGATCCATTAGATATCACAAGGTATAATATATAATATATAATATCAGGTCCTGGTTATAACACGCTTTCTTACATTAATGAATCATTATACAATGATTTTGTCCATTTATAGTAAAGGAGCATCATTATATGTAACTATAAAGGACAAAATCGTTGTAGAATTTAAATAAAATAAGAGTTGGAATTTCAGTGTCTCTGGGGGAAAGAACCGTTATTACAAGCTACCTTCCTGTACCCCGGTCAGAATAAAGCACAAAGTGAAGTCGTACCCCCTGGCACACACTGAGGGGTAAATGACACCTACAAGGTGCTGCCTGTGGTTTGAGATGCAGTGATGAGAAATGTGTAAAAGTGTAGGTGTGAATTTTATAAAGTTTATAAAGTTTTACAAGTTCGTGTAAGAAATTAAAAAATAAAGCATCTTAATCTCAGTGCATCTCACAACAGTATAAATATTCTGAAGTGTGATGTGTGTTACTGGAGACTGATGTGGACTTGTTTGTGTGTAATGAACAGAAAGACACATTACAGCAGCAACATATAGATCAGAAAGTGTGACAGAGACGACAGGAAGTTCTACTCGGCCCAGAGAGTCTCAGACACTTTCAGGTATGGAACAAAACTAAAGATGTTCATTCTAAGCCCAGAAAAACTGAAAGCAGAAATGAAGGCACAGCTTGACTGCTTGTTATGACACGTTGCTTGTATTTTGATGTTTATCCAAACTTCTCCATACGACATACGACATGTCCTCAGTCCTAAAGAAGAAATGCTCAAATTTATCAGAATATTTAATGATATCTTTAGGACATGATCTACAGTATATAGTGATTAGTAGTTTTTCATTTTTAGTCTGAAAGTGTGTTTGTGTGGTTGGGAGTGTTAATTCTACACATACACACACACACACACACACACACACACACACACACACACACACACACACACACACCCAAACACACACACACCCATCCACACAAACACACACAAACACACACATACCCACATACACACAAACAAACAAACACACACACACACACACACACACACACACACACACACACACACACACACACACACACACACATACACACACATACACACACACACAAACACACACAAACAGACACACACATACACACACACATACACACACACATACACACACACACACAAACACACACACCTCACTTCCTCTCAACTGTAGCCCACTAAAGATCACTGTGGTTTACATAGTTATATAAACCAGTCTTTATTCTCTAACCTCACTGATTATTACAGTTTAGAATAATTTTTTATTTATTATTATGTTTTTGATTGTTTTACAGGCATCTATTCCTACATTAGATGGACTTTTGGTGGAATCCTGCTGGTGTTGTTAGTCATTTTCTGTGTCTTCGAATTCAGTGTAGTTCAAAGCAGTGCAGGTACAATATAATCCTCTTTATACCATTATATAGTTATAAACAATTAAACCGAGATTTCTCTCTCTCTCTCTCTCTCTCTCTCTCTCTCTCTCTCTCTCTCTCTCTCTCTCTCTCTCTCTCTCTCTCTCTCCCCCCCCTTCTCAGGCACAAGTCAGCCCAATACAGCAGAATACATGGAGATTTGTATAGCTCAATATTTATATATAATGCAGTTATATTTTATATTTTTTTTCACCTTTCTTAATTTCAGGACATCTGATCATATGATGAGATAAACCACAGCGGTCCTGCAGAAGAGAATGCCTCTGAAACCCCAGACGTCACCTCAAAGAACCAAAATACTGTATGTGTAATTTCCAGGTTTTAGTCATTCCAGGGGACACAATAATGTGCAAATGTTAATATGATAAAGTATAATGAGAAAATCACTACATGATTGATTTGTTGTTAGTGTGGGAACAGAGCCAAGTTAATTAGGCCTTAAAACAGGATGTACTTATTCAACTAAATAACAATTCACACCACAACTCATTAACACATGAAGCACCAGACTGCTAGCTGTGTCTCCTCAGTCCTCAAATACAGTCTTGTATTTTGAAGTAGGGCCCCAGGTCCACCAAGCTCAACTGTTGGGCCCCTGAGTAAGGCCCTTTTTCCTTGCCACTGCTGCTCATTTGGGATAAATATATATACATATATATTGTGAACTAAATCTATCTAATATTAATCTTGAATTTTGTACTTTATTAATCTTTATATTATTGCAATAAACTTTTGTTCTATGTTTATGTTTTGTAAAGCTGCTTTGAGACAATGTCAATTGTAAAAACGCCATACAAATAAACTTGAAATGAATTGAATAAAACAATCAATAATCAGAAATGGGTTCGTTCTCTAGCAAGACCCCTGATACTGGATTATAACTTTCGCAGATTGATTTTCTTAAATGAGATAAAATAGATTCTAATAGATAATGTACACACTTACCTGATTTCTAATCACAATTGCTTATTTTAATGCTGTTTCTAAAAACCTCTCCAACTGCAGACCAAAACATAAACTTACAGAACACGACAGAATCCGTGTCCTTAAAGTAGGTGGCAAATTTGTGAGCACAGAGATTCACTGTAGGCAAAAGTGTTTTTCTACTTCAGAGTGATAAGTAACGATGGACAGGCAGAAAAAAATTGAAAAGTTTAGTGAAATACAGATCAGGACTTTGTCACCCATCAGCCCCTGAACATCACAAGATCCCAGGCTTATGTTATGTTCAAGATCTTGGAATGTTCTCTTGTGTTGTCTTGAGATGTTTATTACTTTCAGGTCATGCTCTTGTTGATTTCTGTGTGACACCAATTAAACCTGCACTTCAACTCTATCTGTCTCCTGAAAAAACACAACCCTACACTTACACATTAAGTGTCCACGACTTATAAAAAGAAGCATGTACTCTGTTACACTGTACAATATTTCAGCTATATTCTTCAGGTTACGTCCATAATGTCAAGGAACAAATCATCAAACTGCATGAAATATAAAAATATTTTATTGTATTTGTCCCCTATAACATTAACAAACATTATTTAAAACTTAACACAGTGTTTTGCAGGTCCTTAATCAAGAGACAGTGAATAAAGTCTCATTACCTGCTTTAGTGACACTGTAAACACTGCGGTCATGTTAATGAAGCTCATTAAATTAAAAATGTTCTCATTATTATAAATGATTTTAATTATAAATGTTTTCCTTCATTAAAAACTGTCTTTTATTCATTCAACTACTAAATGATGCCACATAATGCACCATGAAATATGTGTGTGTGTGTGTGTGTGTGTGTGTGTGTGTGTGTGTGTGTGTGTGTGTGTGTGTGTGTGTGTGTGTGTTGATTCTATTTAACTTAGAATTTAGGAGTAAACCACAAGAAACACAGAACAGGGTCTCTCTCTCTCTCTCTCGCTCTCTCTCTCTCTCTCTCTCTCTCTCTCTCTCTCTCTCTCTCTCTCTCTCTCTCTCACACACACACACACACATGCACACGCACGTGCACACACACACACACAAACACACACACAAACACACACACACACACACACACACACACACACACACACACACACACACACACACACACATAGCAACTTATTCTAATCTAAATTTTCTTGTTGTTTTTGTTGCTCAAATATTCTTATTCTTATTGGGACATGAACAACATGAGTGGGACTGCCCCAAATAACACACACACACACACACACACACACACACACACACACACACACACACACACACACACACACACACACACACACACACACACACAAACACAGACACACACACAGACTTCCCCTCAGATCTAGCCAGCAGACTGGTTATGTTTTATTCTGAAACCGCTGCGTTTTAATGAGCCACACATAAACCCAGTCTTTATTCTCTATATGTCTTAAATATCATTTTAATATATTATTCATTTTGTTTTTCATCTTCTCCTCATCATGAACATTATAGCTGTGAGTCTGATTCTTTTTGAATGTAAGTACAATATTTTTTATACGTAATACAAAAATGATCTTTTAATAACGATATAAAAAAGTGATTATATATATATACAGTGTAGAGAGCTGGAATAGGCAAAAATGCTATACTATTTTTGAAGTGCTGCAGATTTGGTACATTTTATATATATATATAAACAAACTTAAGACAATCCTTTTTTATACACATATGTGCATGTGTGTATGTGTGTATATATTAAATTGGTAAAATTAAATTGTTCCATTGTTAAAACAATTTAACCTGACGATCTGCTTCACACGGTTTATAATGATCTGCCCGTGTACAGCTGGTAAAGTGGCAGAAATGAGAAATATAAAACTCTTAACTGCATCTTGAACATATTTTTTTTGTACCTTAATTTCATTTCTTTATAAAACCTACATATTAACTAGGCATTATGTCACATGGAGGCTTTCTGTCAGCTGAATCCGCTGAGGTGTCTGGAGGAGTCAGAGTGAAAGGACCACTGGGAGGAAATGTTACCGTTCTCTGTTCATACCTCAAAGGAAATGAGAACTTTCAAAAGTACTTCAATAAAGGCAAACCTGAAACACAGCTTGTGACACTGAGCAGCGGAGTAATGTGGGTCCGGGATGGCAGATATTCTGTGGAGGACAATAAAGAGAACAGAGAGTTCACCGTAACTATCAGGAACCTGAGTGTGGAGGACGCTGGGCTTTACTGGTGTGGGGTGAAACGGGCGAAGGAGAATTATCGGCTAGAGGTTAACCTTGATGTTGTGCAAGATGTAACCACTGAAAATGGTGAGAAGTGAGATCTCACATCTTATTATTAACCCCTGAAGACTATTATCAGAAGTAGAAGGGATTCATAAGTTGCAATAGATTTTCAACATTATAACACATTTAATCACCAAATGTGAAATCACAAATGTACTTTTATTTTAGTCTGAACCCTAAAACCTAACACATCATAGGCATTCGGATTGGATTAGCATGAAGCGGCTCCTACAGTACACGATTTACTGATCTACATAAGCTCTGCATTTTTAAAGACTCTTGGCCTATTATATATTTATTTATTTACTTAAGTCTATAATATTTGCACAGTTATCACTATAATGTTTACAGACAGGAATATGTTTCTCTGCTTTTCTCACTGACTTTCGTTTCCCAAACTACAGCCACAATAACCAGACTGAGAACCACGGAACCACAGGACCAACAACCCTTCGGTAGAGGTAACAATACAAATATACCAGTGTGTTCATAGTCTCATCCATTCTATACAGACAAATGCATGCATAATGTTTGAACAAGCTTCCAACCAAAACCTACCAAACCCAAACCTAGCAAGCTGTAGGACAAGTTTATATTAGTAATGTTTTTATTTTTTAAATCAGATGAATCTGTGCATCTCGGACTCTATCTGGGTGCAGTTCTGCTGCTGTGTGGGATTATGAGTGCCGTATTTGTCATTATAAAGGTCAACAAGGCAAAAGAAGGTGATAAAAGAAGTACTTTATAAAACACTCAACATTACAACATTTATAAAACACTGACAAACTGTTTTGTTTCCTGTAGCATCAACACAGCACGGAAATGACTCAGAACCTGATGTGGTATGTGGACAAGGTCACTCTGTAAGTGTGTGTGTGTGTGTGTGTATGTATGTGTGTGTGTTTGTGAATGTGAGTGTGTGTCTGTGTGTGTCTATCTGTGTGCGTGTGTGTGTATGTGTGTGTTTATGTGTGTGTCTGTCTGTGTGTGTGTGTCTGTCTGTGTGTATGTGTGTGTGTGTCTGTGTGTGTGTGCGTGTATGTGTGTGTATGTGGGTGTGTCTGTGTGCGTGTGTGTGTCTGTGTGCGTGTGTGTGTGCCTGTCTGTGTGTATGTGTGTCTGTGTGTGAGTGTGTGTGTGTGTCTGTCTGTGTGTGTTTACTTTCAACTAATTTATCTGTCTTTACTAACTGCTGGTCTGAGTCTGTGGGCTTTAAATTAAGTTTCTTTAAATTTAAGGTGAATTCATTAGAAACTATCATAGTCATGTGTTTACATTCTGTATGGCTATTACACATTTATTATTTTCCCTTTCTTTTTTTTTTTAGGTTGAAAGCAACTATTTATCCCCTGTCCAGAGGCCAGATTGCACCTATGCAGCTCCAAAACCGAGCCGAAACCGGACTCGTACTCTCCCATGCCACTTAAAACCCGCAGTGATTCAGAGCTTCTCTGGAGAAAACCAAGTTCAACATCCAGGGGCAGTCGTGTCTGGAAACTGTCCACGACCTCAGAGTTGTGCACCAATATTCACTTCAACACGACCCGTTTCCTACCTTGTGCAGAGATCCCATGTGCTCAATCACACGCCTGCTATTCCACAGGAGTCACCTGATGTCTACGCTACTATCAAGCGCCAATGATAACACTTACTATCATTATCGTTACTATCATTACATGCTATTGCCTTTTCTTCTTAACTAAATCGTTCTTTTATTGTAAATTACATTAAAACGGTGTTTGGCCGAATCAAATGTGATTGACTTTTATCGAACTAATAATGAAAGGTTTTGTCACTTTGTCAACAAATTTGCTTATTTTTTTCTGCAGAAATAAACAAAAGAAGTGAGATTGTGTATCTCAAAATTATGTGTGAATAAAAAGGCTTAATTCCATTTAATGAGCAACCATCACTGTTCTGTTTCAATCTCATTTTATGGGTTTAAAACCTATTTGCTAGCATCGCTGAAAACTGTTGTACTGATTAAGGGAGCAATAAAAGTGGCCTGTAGGTTAGTTTAGTATCTGGAGCATCGGGAGTTGTGGGTTTGCTCAAAACAGCCAAGTTCTTATTGTTCATGGTAAGAACTTATCTCCAATGCTGTGAACCTTCATAGAACAGCACAAACAGGTTCTAACCGGAAAAAGGAGACGGAATGAGGCTCCGCTGCACTACTGGAAATCAAGGACAAGGACATTTCCAAGACATCCCAAACTTTTGAACAGTAGTGTAGATGAAATTAAAAACATTGCATGTTCACTGGGTTTGCTCTTTAACATATCGAAAACATGTAGGCTTATAAATAATGTCATCTCGGATCTAATTCTTTCTTTAAAACTATCGCTACGATAAATATAAAGTATTGTTGAAATCTTTGTTGAATCTGAATATAATTTATTAGACAGTTAAAAGAGTTCCTGGATACAAAACATTCAAGAACCTCTGATGTTGTTAAAGGTGTTGAATATACGATTGTTTTTCGTTCTCACTCATTGTGTAACTTTGTCTATGCAAACGTCGCTTTGCTGCTGCATAACAAAGACGCATCACATTTTAGATGCCAAATGCAAATCATATAGATTTAGTGATAGGCACACAGAGATATCTAGTGCTGTTAAAAAACCACTTACATTCAGTCGTTCTTTCTGTAAACAAAGACATTTACATGGACTACAAGAGAAAATAGTAAATTGAACATGATTTATCTACTGAAAGGTGAGTAAATTATTCATACACTGAGGTGTGTTTAGTTCGTCTTGTAAAGAAAAGATTTCTATGTTCACTCATATATGTTGAAATTAAAATTAAAAGATTATATATTAATATTAAAGCTATTTAACTGTTTAACGTGGTTAAATATGTACACTAATACGTACACATTCGCTATTATGATGCAGTAACAGAAAAAATAACATTTAAAAATATGTTTGCTGTGACAGAAAGGTTATATTTCTTTTATTAAAAATTGCAAAATCTGACTTTTTTGCTTTCGTGTTTCCTTTTCATGTTGGCAAACCAGCTTTATTTTAGTATTTTAGAATTAAAATAAATATCATGTTTAAAAATGGCACTGAACATTGTATTAATTTCATCATATCATTTTTATATTATAATATAAACTGTACTTTAGTAAGAATTATCGTCTCATAGAATGTTTTTCGATGTAATATTTAATATTAAATCCGTGTGGCTTTGTGACATTTAATACGTATCTTTCTAACTAATATCTAAACCACACAGATGTAAAACTGTAACAATTTAATTCTACTTATACACAATAATTCTAACAGATACAGTATGTGATGTAGCAGATATCAGGAACATTACATAAAGGTTCATTCCCGTGTCTCTCCACCAGGAGTCACTGTTCTCATACTGACGGCATTTGCTTCGTTCAGCAGTAAGTAAGAAATAAAGGAAGTGACAGAATTGTGGAATCATATCTCACATCTCGCCTAAAGAAACAGATGAGTTTCATTTATTAAATTTGCATATTCGGTTATACAAAATTCAAAGTGAGATTAATATTTAATAAAATCGACTGATACTGGATCAATTTGTCACAGTTTTATGAATCTGACCCCCCCCCTTTTTATAATACCATGAATTTCTTCATGTACAGAAAAGTTTCCCTGATTAGACTGGAATTTATTACCTGAATTATGCAAATCATTAATATGCAAATCACTTCACTACAAACACCAGCTTCCAAAGTAGCTCTATTTGTTTGTTTGTTTGTTTGTTTGTTTGTTTATTGCATTTTTAAGATACATAATAAAAAATAATGTGTAATAACAATCTGAAGTTTGCAATTCTGCACAATGCATCGTGTCTTTCAGGTCCTGATGTAGAACTGCTTGAAGAATGTCAGGTAACATTTTAATTCAAAATTGTCTGTATTGTTCTGTTATTTCCAGCCATTTTAATGTTTATATAAATGCTAATCTTTTTGTTGTAGGTTAATTTAACTGTAAATTGTGCACAAGACTTCCTGAAACAGATCCATTACAGTATGGCCGAAAACCTATCTCAGGAGGTGAGATTTTTTTGGTCTGTAATACTTTAACAGAATTTGCACTGCCTGAATATTTGAATATAATAATAATCGGTGTCTCTCGTCTCGTCTTGTAGGAAGTGGAAAATTCTTTAAAATCAATAATGAATATTTCAACTCTTGTGCTAAACCATGCTACTGACAGAACTAACTTAGCCTCCTATGGACTTGATTTATTGAATGTAACTAAGAAACTGTTGTCTAAACTGGTGTTGAAAACAGACACTTACAGCAACATCAGCTTCTCTGTCCAAAATCTAGGTAAGGAATTTAACAGAGAAACAAATTGTCTAGGGGCTTAAATTAATATGGGGACATTTTCCAATTAGGGACAAATGATGTCATTTAGCTTATTTTATTTGCTAGATTTTTGAATAACGTGTATGATCAAGGAGGTCTGATACAAACTGATTTTTCTGTAAGACTAGAGGATATTAATAAACAGCTCCACAACAGCTCCGAACACGTACATACATACATACATGCGATACATTCATTAGCCTGATGCTAAATCAAAACGAGAGTAATAGAAAATAAAACAAATATTTAGACTAGAGCAGACACCAAAAAAAAGTCACTGAATCATGTTTAATATTTTTCCAGAGGTTCAAGTTTTCATGGTCGGACCTCATGCCAACTTGAACACAACTCCGACACTCGTCACAAGCCACGTTTCTATGGATATTGATCTAATTGGGCTTTCAATAGTAAATAACGGTACAGTACTTTTCTTTACAATGTGTTTGGAAAGTTAATTTCATCAGATATTCAAACCGTTCCAGGTCAATTAACAGACTGCTATAGAAACATTGTCTCCACGAAGTATAAAGTAAAAAAGTCTAAAAGTTAGCATAAATGTTTGACCTAAAATAAAATGATAAAAGTCAGAATTCAGTTGATCTTTTTATAGGATCTTAATTTAATCTTAATCTATCTTAATTTAATCATATAATCTTAATCAATCTAGCGACATTGCCTTCACTATATACCGTCTATTTGTGCAACTGTCAATAGATTATAAACATATTTAAGCACTTGGTTTTAATCTTTAAATCTGTACTCAGGATCAGCTGCTGTGGCCTTTATGACTTACATCAATATGGAAGACATCTTTAATCCTAATTTCACTATCACACTGACTGAATCAAAAAAAACCCTGATGTCTCCCATGGTCTCTTGCTCACTTGTCAATGTCGGGAACAAAAAGATAATAGAACCAGTCCATTTCACCATAAAACACATCAGAGTATGTATGTTTCTATTTCAAATAACTTTCATGATCATTTTAAAAATTTTGAATTGTTTATTTTGATCCTTTTTTTTTATTGGCAAGGAGTTGGACCCTGGGTCCATTCTGTCCTGTATGGACTGGAGCGTGCACAGAATGGATAGTTGTCACATCATAAAGAGCAACAGGACTCACACCGTGTGCAGTTGTAATGACATTATTAACTTTGCGCTCGTCAGTGAGACTGAACTATGCAGGGTAAGATACCTGTGTAATAGATGTATAATATATAATGTGTATATGTACAGACATCTTCTGAATGAATGGCATTATACATAAAAATAAGAAATGAAAAACTTTTAACTTACATATTTTACATTTTTAATAAATAATATATATTTTTTTTTAGCATCAAGGCAGGATACTACATAGCTGAATCCATTTGCAGAGTTTTATTAACCACCAAAACACAGAGCAAACAATCCAAATCAAGAGGCAATAAACAGAGTCCAGAAAAATGAGCATATAATCCAAAAAACAGAAATAGTTTTCAGAGGGGCATCCATTTGATCCATTAAAGAGAAAACGGGTGAATTCTCAGGCAAACAATGATATGATAGCAAGAATTGTGCATGTTCACAATGGACCCGGAACCTGAAAGTGAACTAGAAGTGGTTATAATTCTGGAGAGGGCTCACTTTGGTGGGCTGGAGGGGAGGTGGAGAGTAAAGCAATACAATTACAATAGCAAGTCTGTGATCCAAGACCAATTATTAGTGAATATGGAATTGATGGATCAGAACTCATGCTGCAAATTAGCTAGTTAATGTTAGTAATATAGTTAGCAATCAAAACTGTACAACTTAACAAACATTGAAAAATGGAGAAGAAGAAACACTTGAAGGAGAAACATAAAAACAACAGTCAGATTGAAAAGTGACATTAAATTGTAAAACTTGATGTTTCTTTTTCTGAGATGTCCACCATTCAGCAATTTCATTAGTAATGATCTCATTTTTTCTAGCTTAATTTAAATGTGAATTGTCCAGTATACTTTGTGAGATTTCTTCGGAATAACCTACCTGCAGAATTACCAAAAGAGGTGAGAAATATTTCACTCTCTTGCTAATTGTATGTAAAATGACTTTTATGGTGGAAATCTTCTGTTTATTGTTAAGATTGTGGAAATGTACATGACTGCAACAATGGACCTTGCAGAACATATCGATATACAATATGAATCCAATTGGAATGCAATTGTGATATTATTTGCAAATTGGCTGCTGGCAAAAACACTGTTGAAGAAAACAAATGACTACAATTCCATCAGCCTCTCTCTCCAAACGCTAGGTATGGAAACCGCTAGCAAATGATATAATACTACATCTACTGTATATAATACATCTTATATGTTCACATCAATGTCTCCTTACATAAATATGAACTAATTTTGCTATACGGCACTTTTATTTATATGTGCTTTTAAGTATAGAGTTTAAACTATGTCAAAAAACACACCTGACATTTCAAATGCATCTTTCCAGAAGTTCAGCTTTTCATGGTTGGACCTAATGTCACTTTGAGCAAAACCCATCAACTCAACACAAGCCATGCTTCTATGGATATAGATCTCAATGGGATTTCAAAAAACAACAAGGGTATAGTAATTTTAGTGCTACAGTAATATCTTTCTGGCTAAATGTTAGGCTGGGCAACATACTGTACACACGCACATTTTACCAAGGACTGCTGAAATTCAAGAAGACAGACATAATCACTACTACAACAGTATTCTAAAATCACATTAAAATTTACTGAGGAAAATAAATAATCTTAACTAATGTATTTCAAAATACCAAAAGTAGTTCACCTTAAATTTCAGTCATTCATACTGTAGGTATATAAGTTTCTATCAAATGCTTCACCTGAGCTACACAAATTCAAATGAAATCAGAATAAATCTTGCATTGGTCTGCAGAGTCACCTTTAGATGAAGTATTTATCAGACATAATAATAAACACCACTTGGGGTTTCAATTAGATTATAAAGTTTGTCCAAACATTTTATTTATAATACAAAATTTTGCCAATGATAATTTTTAAAGCTCTTACCGAATAGTATAAAGATTATTTCAGGTTATAGGTGAAAAGTGCAATTTCATTCAGGATCAGCTGAAGTGATGTTCATGAGCTACACCACCATGGCACACGAACTGGAACCTTTCCCCGAACCTAATTGCCTAAATCTAACCCTCATGTCTACTTTGGTGTTGGCAATATTACAAGGTGATCTCATCACCAAGCCAGTTAACTTCACCCTCAAGCACATAAATGTACGTAATTTTACACACTTTTTTTGGTTTGTTTGTTTTAGATTTAATTTAATCGATTTGTCTAAATTTGTCATTGACCAGGGTTCTGATACAGACCATGAAGGCATTCTCTCCTGTGTACACAATTATGTGATGTGGAATAAAAACCTTTGTAATGTCACACAGACCAACAGAACTCACACTGTGTGCTCTTGTTATCAGTCAGGAGACCTTTTACTTTACATGCTGACCATCTCAAACACAGTAAGAGATCCTAAGTACACATCAGTATCAAAATATATTATGTGAAAATATTATGGTTAGAAACTATACAAATGCTATGGTTACGGCCAGGTAGCTCAGTGTTTAAGGTGCTCGGCTGCTGGTTGTAAAGTCATTGGTTCGAATCCCAGGTCTACCAAGTTGCCACTGCAGGCCCCTGAGCAAGGCCCTTAACTCTCAATTGCTCAGGTGTATAAACTGAATTAAAAATGTAAGTCACTCTGGATAAAAGTGTCTGCTAAATGCTGTAAATGTAAATGATCCACTGTGGCAACAGCAAACAGCCCGAAAGATCAACATCACAAAATGTCATAGCTGAAGATTTTACATTGATTGCACATGGTTTTGATGCATGTAAACACAAAATATTTAAGCTTTTTAACTACATGCTAATAATTTAGAGCTGTTCACATATATAAGTATTATTATTATTATTTTTTTTTAGGATAATTTGACGGTAATTAACACATTCAAAGTCATGCAAGAAATTTACCAAAACACAGCTCTTGGCTTACCTCTGGAGGTGAGACATATTTGGTGCTTGTTCCTGTTTGTGATGCTTTTGTTGGACAGGAGGTTTAATGCTTTTTTTATATGCACTCACTGGAGTCTCTTTTGCTTTTTGGGCAGCTTGCAAAACGCTATTTGAACATAATAAGAAATCTTACAACTCATGTTAAACAAGTTGGTTATGAAAAAAATGATTTAATATCCTTTGGGAATTATGTACTAAATGTCAGTGAGAAACTTGCATCTACTCTGGTGGACAAAACAGACACCAACACGTTCACCAACATCTCTCTCCAAAATCTAGGTACCTGCTTAAATAAATAATCGAACACTCCAAAAACATTTCAAGTAAAACAGTAGATTACTAGTTAATATAAAATACTTTTAAGGTTACATCTATCATCTTTGTCTTATTTGTATTTTTTTGTAAATTAAGTTTGTAAATGTGTAAAATTTATATTTTTTCAACTTTGCATATAGAATTTAAAAACTATGACAAACTGAATGATAGATTTAGAAGACAACTGGATATAAACTTATATCTTTTCAGAGATTCAAATATTTGCATTTGGTCTGAATGTCACCGTGAACAAAATTCCCACATTCATCACAAGGCTCGCAGCTCTGGATATTGATCTTATAGGGATTTCAAAGGAAAATGAAGGTACGGAAGTTAAGAATTTAACATAAATTTGCATGTGTGGTTAATTTAATCTGGGATATACTTGTTTGAACTACTTATCTCCACATACATGAACAGCATAAATCCTTTTCTAGTAGTTTTTTCAGCCAGTGTTTTCTTTATAAAACTGATCACCTCCACTTCCTATACCTGACAATATCATATATACATACATATAATATCATAAAACGGAAGGTTGGAAGATTTTAGAGAAGTTTGGATGGTTTGGCATGAATCTTTTTTCAATATATATTTATTAATATTTTCATTTATAGAATCAGCAACAGTGACCATCATATTTTACACCAATATGTCAGACATCTTAAAACCTATCTTCTTCAACACTTTTATCCAAACAAATAAAACTATGATGTCAGCGGTGGTATCGGTCTCGCTTTCACAAATCGCCAGTAAACACCTCACTAGGCCAGTCAACATCACCCTGAAACACATCGCTGTAAGTATTAATCAAGAAGCTTTTAAATTACCTTTTGATATTCAGCTTTCAAGATGTATCTCCCTTCTTGTTTGGTTAGGCATTAGAACCTGAATTCAGTCTCTCGTGTGTGTACTGGAAGGACAAAGAATGGGTTGAAAATGGCTGTGACATCATACAGACTAACAGCAGTCACACTGTGTGCTCATGTAATCAACTGGCTACGTTTGCTCTCATCATGGAGACCGACCCATGCAGAGTAAGACATATGTATGATGAATATGGTATATAGTACACATATAATATAGTACGTAGTCCATGTAAGTGTGTAGCATGACATGGATGTGGATGATGGATGAGCCCCAGGTTTCACTCTTTTATGCTCTGCTTCTTAAGCTGCCAGACAGGGAAGCCTACATACAGTACAGTGGATATAAAAAGTCTGCATTCCCCTGTTAAAATGGCATGTTTGTGTGATGTAAAAAAATGAAACCAAGAATAATCCTCTTAAATTTTTTCCACTTTTTGTAAAATTGCAAGCTATATTTAAAGCAAAAAAACAATAAGAATTATTTTTGGGGGCAAAATGTGCAATAAACTGGTTGTATAAGTGTGCACACCCACTCAATACGTTTGGAACATCTTCACTTATCAATATTTTGCTATTCTTCTCTCTACAAGCAAGTAAACTCTGTCCCATTGCTTGGACATCTACTGTAAATTGCACTCTTTAGGTCAACCCACAGATTTTAAACTGGATTTAGATCTGGAGCTGTACCATTCCAAATCCTTGACCTTGTTTTGGTGAAGACATTCCTTGTTGATTTGTGAGTGTGCTTCGGGTCACTGTCATGCTGGAAGGTGAAAAGTGTTTCATCAGAAGTCTTAGGTTATTTGGCCAAAATTGACTGACATCTGGGGCCCTACATTATTCCCTCTACCGTGATTAAAGCCACTTCCGGCTCAAGGCAAGCAGCTTGAAAGCAGTTCCATGCTTTAAGTTGGGGATGATGTTCTTTTAATGTTGTGCAAAATGCTCAACTTTGGTATCATCAGACCATAACATTATTCCACATGGTTCTGGGAGATTTAGTGCTTATTAGGGTAAAAACCAAACCCAAACGCAGGAGTAGCAAAACAGGCACAATTTATTCACAAAAACACAGCGGAAACAAGAACAGAAACCACTGGGAAAACTGGGCAGGTACATAAGAGCAGAAATAAAACTGAAACATGAACTATGAAAGCAAAATACAAAAGACCAAAGGCACCAAAGACAAAAAAATAATTAAAACAATGTTGTCACATGTAGAGAGTAACCAGTACTTGCCAGAAATTGCTGCAATTCTTTTCATTATTTTAGCATCCTCTCTCCCTGACCAGTTTTCTTAATTTTAGAAAGCTGTCCAGGTTCTTAGTAATGTCACTGGTGTGCCATATTTCACCTAAAATTTAGAAAAGGCTCTGGCATGATTTACCTTAGTTTAATGCTTTTTATATCCACTTTTAGTCACTGCAAATTGTATAAATGTTTTTAACAGTAAACACTGACACATACCTGCTTATCTAAAATATGGACTTATATCAAAATCTATATATAAAAATCCAGAACCAATTAATAATCAGAAAAACTAAATAAAAGGAAAAAAATCTTCTCTCTTGAAACACAATGGATAGCAGGGTTACAGTACAAGTTATTGCAGTGCACATCCCTAGGGCCTAGACCACTCGGATAATATACTGTACATTTTTCATGTATCCAAGTACAAATATAGTAAAAGTTGTACTTGTATTTGTACTGGGTAAAAAAAAAAAAAAAAAACCTTTTTTTCCCCCAGGTTAATTTGACAGAACTTTGCATAACGAATTTCCTGAATCAAGTTCAGGACAACACAGCTCAAGAATTAACACAGGAGGTGAGTCGGACTTTGCTGTTAGATCCGAACTGTCACTGTTTTTTTTTTTTTAATGTAAGCATAACATGTCTCTGGCTGTCAGTTAGGTTGTGGAACGTTATTTGAACATCATAATAAAACTTATGAATCGTGTGAAAAGCAACACTACTGAAAAAAATCTGATGTATTATGGAAATGCTGCGATGGATCTGAATCAGAAACTGGTGTCTAAACTGGTGAAAAAAACAGAAACCTACAACGTTAGCATCTCTGTTCAAAATTTAGGTATGATTTCTGGTTAATAAATAATAAAACATTATTTTTACTTAATAGAAATAAACATGTACTGTCAAGTCACATTATTATCACTTTATTATTTTAAATGCTTTAACTGATTCTGAACTAAATGTTTAGAATAATTATTAATGTTTTCTTCAAGCTGGAAACATCATTTTACTTCACTTTAGAACAAACCATGTATCCTATAGAATAGAGTTTGTAGTTAACCCTTTATTTCTACCTTTCCAGAGGTTAAAGTTTTACTAGTCGTCGACCATGGTGCTTTCTTAATTTCCCAACTCGGCACAGGTTATGCTACCTTGGAAATTGATCTCATTGGGCTTTCAAAGAATAATAAAGGTATAGTAACATTAATGAATATTAATATTGTACCTGTCTAGATTTACCCCTTTCCCCCCCTTTTGAGTAAGTGCATGTAAATAACTATCTAATCAGTATTAAAATACTTCAAGGGCTTTGGTGAAGAATTGAAATGCACTTTGAAAAGCCCTTTTTATTCAGTCATTGGTTATTCGTTACTATTGAAGAATTTTACTTATCCCGTAATCTTATGCATGAATCCATCTTAAACTAAACTGTGCTCATTAACTTGAAATGCAGAAACCCTTCATTATCATTAATCCATAACGACAGTAATTATAGATAGTATTAACAATTCTTAAAACTTAAGCCAGATTTAACAAAAAGGTCTTTAAATGTACAACGTTCATAAATTTCCCTTGTAATTTTACATTTATTGTAACTTCAGGCTCAGCTGGTGTGGCCTTCATGAGCTACGTCAATGTGAAAGACATCCTGAAGCCTAGTTTCTTCAACACAGCTGCTAACACAGTGAAAACCATGATGTCTATTGTGGTGTCAGCAACACTTCTTAAAACCAGTAACAAATATCTCTCCAAACCAGTCACATTTACCTTCAAACACATAAATGTATGTTAAATAATCCTGTTTTTCTTTTTTGATTAATAGTTATAATGGCTTTAAGTAATCCTGTTTTACATCTCCATCTGTTAGGTGGTAGAGCCTGAAGGTAAGCTCTTCTGTGTGCAGTGGGAGAAAAACAAATGGGTTAAAGATTTCTGTGTTGTTAAGGAGACTAACCGCACTCACACTGTGTGCTCTTGTGATAATCTGTCAGTGTTTGCTATCATCATGGAGATCATTCCATGTAAGGTAAGAAACCAGGATATACTGTAACTAATTCATACAAGAACCACTCTAGATCACTGAATGAGTAATAACGTATTTGTCTAACAAAGTTACCAGAAAAAGTTACCACACTAAAAGTTTTGTTAGAATACGTATCATAATTAAATAGTAAACAGTGTGTGCTTCTGTAATGACTGAAGGGTGGTAGATGAAGTAAATAAGATATTGCTACCACCATTGAAGTTGATTACTAAAATCTTATAAAGCAATATTAATAAGTAATTTCATATCTTCATATTCATATCTTTTATTAGTGTATACCTTAATATAGTTTAGTTTATTTATTGGCATTTTTTTCTAATCAAAGATTCCAATTCTCTAAAACCCATTGAATGCCCTTTAAAATATATTCCCGTAAAGTGCAATGAGCTTGTCTGATTTTAGTGTAGTCGTTGGCTTTGTACAGTAAGTCACACTGTTAACTTGCACCGAAAGCATTGCATTGTGTTACAATGGACCGTTTTGTGATCAGTGTCTGACTTGTTATACACATTCTACATCCAAATAACAGATTCAGTTCCTTTCTGAGGTGCAAGTTACTCATACTTTTGTCACACACCTCCAGGCTTGGTTTTGTTACAACACACCACTAGCAAAACATGGAAAATACTTTTTTAATCATCAGTCAATCATGTTTTTCTATCAGACATTTTTCTATCCTCTAATGATATGTGTTCATATATCACACAGCCCTATGGCACAACAAATGTTGCACAGTAATAGAACAGTAAATCTTCAAAAACCTATAAAACTTATCACAGAGGGATCCACTGTTGTTGAATTGATCAAAAGATCATATGTCAGCCAGGAAAACATTTAAAAGCAGGTGTGAGTGTTAAAAACTGAGTGTTAAGCATTTCAGAACATGGGCAATATTCTGAGCATGGTATTCTCTGTATGAGAAGTATGACACTGAGGAAAGATATCTAAATGTTTAGAATAAAGGGTTGGTAATTCTGTGACTACCACTGAGAGCACTAGTGAAAGTACAAGAGCTGAAAATACCTAAATAGAGAAGGTCAGCTCTAAATGATTAGAGTCATTGCCAGCAAGGCTTGTTGAGAGACTACTGGCGCACTCATAACACTCTTATAAGGTCAAACAATTCCACCACATATGACACTGTGATGACTACATAATTATAAATGCTATGCACACCACCACACATGCGGAGTTCTCAAACAACATAATAACTATATAACACAAAAGGTAAGTGCTGCATAGCTTACAGTCACACCTTGTAAATGGTTTACCTCTAACTTTGATTGTATTCACAAGCTGTTCTGCAAATAGTTCAAAACACACCCAACCTTTATGAAGGAAATATATATATATTATATATATATATATATATATATATATATATATATATATACAATCGTTCATCATTGACATGACAATCATTGATGTAATTTTACAGTCATAACTTCAGTATATGTGATTGTGTTTAAGTAATAGAAGAAGAACCAGATCATATATTTATCATAAATGTTAATCAAACATCTTTTTACAGAAAATGTACCATATTAAATGCCTATTATTACTGTTATTATTATTATTATTATTATTACTAACCTTTTATAGCATTTAAAAACACCAGACATACAAACAGCATATCTGGCAATGTAAGATTTAATTTTTTTTTGTTTGTTCTTCTTCCCTTTTCCTGACATAGACACTATTTGGATCCATCGTGTCACTGCAATGTCGGGTTGTTTTGAACAAGTCAGTGCTTAGGGGAATAGAAGTGTTCTTCCTGACCTTGTGTCTACTGACATTTGCTTTGTTTTGCCAAAACCAAAAAGACACCAACACGGCGCTAATAAACCTGTGTTTAAACCTCTTGCTGTTTCACCTCACAGAATTGCTAAAACCACTTTATCAGATCCATCTACAACCACCGGTGTGTGGTATCCCACAATTATACACCTTATCAAGACTGAATTAATGCATGGATTTTCCTCACCATTTTTTTCTCCATATTCAGCAAGCCTGTGCAGTAATGGCAGGCATACGATGGTTCTTCTTTATTTCTGGATTTGTGTGGATGTTCATTGAGACTGTGCTGATCTTCCTACTTGTGAAGAACCTCTCAAAGATCCGATCAAACCAGAGGGAGAGGCTTAGCATGAAATGGTTATATATGATTGGGTACCTTGTTCCCGTGGCTGTGGTGATTGTGTGTACACTAGTTAGTTCGCAGAATTCTGTTAATGAACAGTAAGTGTGGACAATGGGAGGGCTTTTGTTAAACAAATGTTCAGCTCATTTTCATCATAATGCTCTCAACCCTTATGTTTTGTTCTTGTTTGTTCTTTGTTTTCCTATCTGTAGGTGCTGGGAAAATCACGATTCTTTAAAATCAGTGAGATTTGACATACCTATCCTTTTTATTGTCACAGTGAGTACTACAGCCATCTTTGCAAGACTTTTAAACAATAAAACATGTTATTAAGGATTTAATGCACAAAGAAGAGACAGGTGTCAGAGCTAGAGGTAGCCGAGCTGAAGATGCTGAGGTTCTCTTTGGGAGTGACAGGATTGGACAGGAGGCAAAGAGGAAGGCCAAAGAGGAGGAATATGGATGTAATTAATGAGGATATGAAGCTAGTGGGTGCAAGTGTTGAGGATGCAGAAGATAGGAATAGGTGGAGAGAGATGATTCGCTGTAGTGACCCCTGAAGGGAAAAGCCGAAAGAAGAAGAATAAGATTAAGAACACATGTGAGGCAGCCTGTGAAAACTCTTTAGATGTCACTTTGGCTATATTATGGAAAACATATAAAGAAGAGAGACAAAAATAGGGTTTTGGCCATTTTTTCCCTGCTTATAACATAAAAGGATGCATTGCCTTAAAGATCCATCATACTCACAACCAACATCAGGAAGTGCTGCAAACCATGAAACACGTTAAGGTTAGTCCACACTATAGTTGTGGACTTCATCAGCTATAATGATTAGTCAGCATACTGTACATGGATTAGTTGGAGCAGGTCGCAAAATAATGTAGAGACAACAATTTATCTCTTAATGACCAAAGAATCAGTATCTGATTCTGAGGGGACTGAAGTGGACAATTAACTGCACATCAGCGAAACAAATGCGAACAGTAAAAAGGCCTGTTTTTTGATGTGCACTTGACAAAGAACCACTACTGAATTTTCAACACAACTTACTGGATGTAAATACATTTTTGACAATTATGTGCTTTAAATGATGTAGTGTAGTTATATATATAAAAGAAAATGTCCAGTTTCACTATTTGAAGGGTTTTTCTTAGGCTGCAGATTTTGGCTACATAATGTACCACTTATTTGATGAGCTTTTGCATTTACTAACACTTGTTAAGAATTTATTTATGTATTTTTTGTCCTGTGCAGTCAAACATGATTCTCTACATCGTCATTATCATCATGATGATTTTCACCCTGAAACGCCTGAAAAATGAAAACTTGCAGAGGAGTAACACTGATGATAAAGATCTCATAATACGTGTTATGATTAAAAGCCTGGCACAGTTTGTTATCCTTGGCTGTTACTGGATATTCGTGTATATACCCAGCAATGATGGAGTTTTAATCAACATCTTCCTGTTTCTCAACTACCAGCAGGGCATCTTCATCTTCCTTGTTCACTGTCTCCTTAACCATGAGGTCAGTTTTTAATATGGTTCATATTTAATAAAAAATATATGAACTATAATTAAACAAAAAAGACTTTTGGATTTCTGAACATTAATATCTATCTACATTTATAATAGAAGAATTCCATACTTTATAGTTCAGGGCTCCCAACTATGGTTCTGGTGGAGTCTATCAACCTATTTTGACCTATTTGACTATTTTACACTCTTCTACTTTCAGGTCAGGCAGCAGTACAGGAAGTTTGTGTGTGTTTGTTTCTGCTTTAAAAAGCTTGACACAACCACAGAAGTTGAAGAGACACATCAGTGAAGCTACAATACCAGCATTTTAGAAGTGAATAAAACACACACACCTTCATTAAAACATTTTGAAATAACAAAGCAGGACTTCAGGTCTCTTAAACAACCATAATTTGCCAACATTTTTTAATCATTAAAGAAATTGGGGAAAATATTGACGCCTTGCTTCAATTCTATGTTATTATTGATCAGAGCTTATTGAGATTCTGAGGCAGAAGCTGAAGAGAGCGGTGCATAAATGAGAACATATGGTAACTTTATTACTACCAGATCAACATAATGTCAAGTCAAGTGTGTTTGTGAGTCATTGTTGTTCATATATGTTTATGTTGTTGTCATGTGCGAGCCATAAGATGTTGCTATGCCCGGATGTTATGTTTTGTTTATTACATAAGGTTTCTATGTCATAGTCATGTTTAGGTTTTCTGTTAAATGCAAGTTTTGTTTTGTTTGATGTTTGAGGTTCTACTTTGCCGTGATAACATTAACTTAGCAGTCTTTTTTAAATACAAATAAATACACAAACCCTTCACTAAAGCTAAATGTAGTAATTAATGTAATGTATTACATGTAATTCATGTGATATTTAATCTTGAAACAAGGTGAATTCTTATTCCTGACAGGAGCAAATTACGTGTAAACCTACACTACATAAAGTAGCTCAGTTCACATGGCATACAGTATGAGATGATGGAGCTGTTACTCCCACTCCTGCTTTTCTTTTTCCTTATTTTTTTTATTGTTATGTTATTTTATTCTTCCTCATTGCATTTTTTTTGTATATTTATTAAAATATAGTCACTTTTACATTTAATGATTGGTGACAAATTCCTGGATATTTGTTGTCTATTTCTGACAGAATGTGGTGAGGATCGTTGGCCCAAAATATGATTTTATTAATCCATTTATTCAATATAACACAAGTTTATTTAATAAAGACAGAAGGTTTTAAATCTATATTAAAATAGGGAAGTATTTAACTATCTTTTTACATGCTGTTTTAAAGAGAGATTAATTAACATTATTTCTCACTAGTAGTAACAGTACAAAAACTGTGTACTGGTTTTTGGACCGATAAGTAGTATTTCTGTCTTATCAGAGTTTAGCAACATAAAATCACTGCTCATCCAATCATTTATCTGTTTAATGCACTCAGTTAATTTGGACAATTTAGCTATTTCATCTGGTTTTGATAAGATATATAACTGTGTATCGTCAGCATAACAGTGGAAATTAATCCCATGTTTTCTAATGATGATCCCTAATGGAAGCATGTATATCGAGAAAAGCAGAGGTCCTATGACTGATCCTTGAGGGACCCCATAATTAACTGGTAATAAACTGGAGGATTCACCATTTAATCTGCACATATTTTTACCCCTGACCATCACACCCATATGTGCTTATTCCATCCTCCTCTGGTAAGGTTTTCAAATAGATGTTGGATTATGTCTTTGTGGATTATTGTTCATTCAGCTTCAAGAGCCATGTTGAGGAGACTCTAGTTTATCACTAAGGTGTTTAGTGGGATTGAGTCAGAGTCAGGGGTCTGTACAGGACACTCAATTTCTTCACCTCACCCTTAACACAACATGTCTTCATAGGCTTCTGAGGCTTTGTGCACAGTGCCATTGTCATGGTGGAACAGTGTGTGAGCTTCTTAGCTCCAGTGAAGATAAATTGCAAAGCTACAGTAGTAGTAGTAGTATTTCACACTCTGCTTGTAAGAGCACCAGAGAGTCAGGCTGCAATACAGGATTAAACCATTCTTAACTTATCCTGTAACACAAAAAGCAATTGCTTTATTCCTTTATTAATTGTTTTTTATAGCCAACAAAGTCAAACACTGTGTTTCCAAAATATTAGAGCTGTTGTTTAGTGATTTGATTCAGACTGACAATGACGTGTGTAGAGGAGATGTGAGAAACTGAAACTAGGGGCTCAGGAATTGGGCAGTGCTAAAATTAAACTGAGACAGACACTTCTGCAGTGTGAGAAGTGTTTTACTTTTTCTGATAGACTGCAGGGCTTGCGGACTTTTAAACCAGGTTTAGCACAACTTTTTTGGATTGGTGGTTTTGAAACAGGCCAAAGCAAAACATGTTTCTCATTGTTATAATGTACCTGATTTCAGGTAAGATATTTTCCTTATATCAGAAAGTTTGTGGTGTCGTTCATAGTTCTGTTTCTGTTCAATTTAAGATTCAGTCATTTCAATAGTGTTAAATTTTGTATAATGCACCATGTTTTAGATCAAGAGAGTCTACAAGAGGAAATGTATTTTATTTTGCAGGTCAAGTTGGCTGTGACGAAGGTGGTAAAGTCAAAGGATATGAAGGAGGAAGTGTCATTATCATGTATAAATACCGTTCTCAAGAGCTCAGTAATCACACAAAATACATTTGTAAGGTCAACAATGGGACTTGTGAAAACATCCTTTCCCAAACAGAGGAAAAATTGAATCTTAAAGAAAAATATTTTGGCATAGATGACAATCGAGCTGGAGTTTATAGCTTGCTCATTAGAAATTTAAGCCAGGAGGATGGAGGAAGTTACATATGTGGAGTGAAAAATCCAAAAGAAAAGACGTTAAAAGTGGAGCTGGATGTGGAAAAGGGTGAGATTTTAAATTATTATTGGTTATTAGTTATTGATTAATTTTTTATAACAGCATCTTTGACAGAAGTGCAGCTGCACATTACAGGTTTATAATAATATGTTTGTTCTAATTACAACTTGTTCTAATAACAGCTAATTAATGCTTTAAACAAACTGATTTAAACAAATTAATTGTTGATATGTTGAAGGCATCTGCATTGTAGTTACTGAAGGATGGAGACGTTCACATGTTTGTGAAGTTTTTGCAATTACTTAGTTTCCTGTCAAGTGCTAGTTTTTATTTTTATTACAGTTTTTATTACAGTATTAAATGTAACTATGAAAGGAGATATATTGCTTCAAGAAATAATAATAATAATAAAAAAAACAACAACACTTGGGGTAGTACCAGGAGTAACAGTAACTTTGCTTTGGGAAGAGAATGGGGTGTCTTTACAGGGATACAATCCAGACCCAGATGCTGTGATTATCTAAAAAGGGGGTTTTATTAGGAAAAATAACAAAGGCTACAAACACTAGGAACATAGAAACAGGTGTGTGAGGTGAACGGATTAAGGATCAGGCAGGGCAACAGACGTGATACACAAAAACAAAGACACATGCTACAGACAAACAAAGCCTGCCAGAATGTCCCCCTAGTGTCCAGGCAGGGAATAGTACAGATTCCTGCTTAATAATCTATTCTGTTCCTATACCTTACATATTTACTGCTGAGAAACTTTATATCTACTGATAGAGTTTTTAACACCTTAACTGAACTGCCGATATTCACCAAATAAGGAAAACATTAATTTGCACCTTTTTTTAAAATTTATTTTTTATTTTATTTTATTTTTTTTCAGTGACAGGACTGAATTACGAAAAGTCTCTTTCACTCACGACTCATCCTGGAGACAACATAACCTTCAGCTGTACGTATCCCCAAAGGCATGAAAAGGACCTAACATGTATGTACAGAGTGACCAATCAGAGCATAGACGCCATCATATTCACTTATACAGAACATTTAGAGAAAGACAGGTACGGGCTTCACGTCTCCTCAAAGGATAAAGTCATCAATATGAGCATCAGCGATGTGACAGTGGATGATGGGGGACTTTATCTGTGTGGAGTTTCAAATGATAAGCTTTCCTATGTGTCTATATACAGTGAAATGCAACTATATGTTACAGGTGAGGATCCAGTATTATGAACATTTTTATGAAATAAAATGTAAATAGCCATTTTATTTAATATATTGTTTGGGACCAAAAGTCTTGCAGTTTACTTTCCATAAATGTTTTATGGTCTCAGGTAAAGAGTGCTATAGAAGTCACATGGGAACCAATAAATAGTCAGATATGAAGCCCATGGCACAAAACAAGGTCACGTCCATTAGTAGGAGTGTGAACTGGGTGTTCTCGCTGTATGATGCTTTTACAACGTTTATTCATTATGTAACTGCTTCACCCTGGTTAGCATTCATGTGGTTTATGGGGAATTAGAGTTAAATAAGTTTGTTAGATATAAAATAATGATGGCTGAAGTGATGGGACTTGTCACAATCCCATTAGTGGAAGGAGGAATAAATAATCCCTCACACACGCTTAGACTCAGGCTTTTGGTCCCAAAGTAAATAAACATATACAGTTACTGTAGCATGTGATTACTGAGCAATTCCTCATTAATCTCTGTCTTTTTTTTAATGACACCTGAATGGACATTAAGGACATCCAACAAATGCGAGCATACAATGTAAGACCCAGATTTCTACAAACTTACTGTACATATTTTCATGCTTACAGTCAGATTCAGGTCTGTTTTTGTCTTTCTGTGTCCTGTAGCTTTAGGTCCTTCAGTCGTAACCATCACTCTGTACGTCGGTGTGGCTCTGCTGCTGATCGTAGGTTCCGTGCTGATCTCCTACAAAATGTGGGACATTAAGACAAAAGGTATTACTTTGTAAACAAAAACAAATGATTTTTTTTTTCTCTTGACATTTCATTTCATTAAGCAATTATTTCTTACTCATAGAACAAGACAATTTTTTACCTGATTAAAAATTCAGACACAAACCCTTATTGTGGCTTCTTCTGTAACTCAACACACAACCTACAGAACATAAGTAATAAAATGACGAGCAGGATACAGATTTTATAAACTGGCATTTTGGGGCGTTGTGGTGATTTTTACATGTAACTTTATGCTGACAGGTGACTCCTCACCAGCTGACAGAGGAAACCCAGTGAACACAGAGGTCAGTACAAATGTTTTTTGAGGGCTTGTAAAGAGACAGGATAGATGGATGGATGAATGGATGGCTTTGCTTATTGACTGACTGACTAATACAGTAGTAAACTCCACACTGCATACTCTATTAAAGTATGATTTTATAAGCTACTAATCTCTCACTCTGTTTCTACTGTTTATGCCACCGGTCAGAAACCCCAGACTCTTATGGCTCTCAGTCCAGCTGGTAAAAGTGACACTTCATCTCCAGACACTGATGATCAAAATTTCTACTCAGTGCTCACAATTTAAATATTGTGTATTTAACCCCTCTGATTTACCCCTACCCCTTTAATTTACTCACTAACCCCTCTGATTTACCTGTACCCTGTTAATTTACCCATCATCCCCTCTGATTTACCCCTACCCCTTTAATGTACCCACTAATTGTGCAGGGAAACATGCTTTCTGTCTGTGCATATGACAAACATTTTGAATCTTTGAAACTAACCCCTCTGATTTACTCACTAAGCCCTTAAATTTTACCACTGATTTATTGCATATGCTCTGATTTGTCAAAGTCTGATGGTTCCTAACATGCACTTTATCCACAAACCAATAACATCACATGAATTATCATGATAACTGAATCACAATGTTATGACATTTCCTAATAAATTTCTGAATGTGTAGAGAAGTGGGTGAAAAGATACAAGTCTGTTCTGCTTTCTGTAACTTTTATGTTCACTATCAGAACAGTGAGATAAATAATAATGAACGCTACAAGATATAAATCTGTCATTTAAATGAATTAACACATCAGACAGAGCTTTATGTTTTGTAAAAAGATGATTGATTTTCAGTCAGTTTCTTTGCAGCTGGTGAAGTCTGATTAAATGCAGGTTATGTGCTGTTTCACTTTGACTTACAGTCTATCACCCACATGACTTCCTGCAGCTTGTGTAAAATGCGGAAGCAACAATATAAGCATGTAATAAAAACAGGATCTTATTAGTAATGTTGTAGCATTATTTCACTTATCTGCTTTTCATCTGCTTTTTTTTTTTTTTAAATATTTTTAACAATTTTATAAAACAAAATTGTCCGTAGTGTGTGAGTGAATGAGAGAGTGTGTGTGCCCTGTGATGGGTTGGCACTCCGTCCAGGGTGTATCCTGCCTCGATGCCCGATTACGCCTGCCGAGTAGTTCGGATAAGCGGTAGAAAATGAATGAATTTTATAAAACACCTTCAGACACAGAGGTTTCTGTTATACAGTATGTGTTATTATCTAATTCTTTAGCCTTTTACCTTTTTAGGCTCTATCTATCAGTGGGGAACAAAAATAACCCCTAAAATCATTTTAGCATTGAAGTTGTTTAGCATTATTTTCATTAACTTTGCTGGTACATATTTATTATTTTCATTTTTCTGCAAGTTTTACATTAATTAATCAGACATGACCCATTTTCAGTTTCCTGAGAGTTTCCTGCAGCTTCTCTGTAGGTGAGTCAGGAAGATTCATTGCCCCTTGGTTTGGGTGTGTGTATGTGGTGAACTGTGAGGGACTGCAGACACATTCAGTGTTTTCTCATCTGACATTAGTGTTCATGGGACAGCCATCAGACCCACTGTGACCCTGATCAGGATAAAGCACTAAATTAAAGGGACTGAGTGAAAATGTTCAGAGTCCTATTTAATTTTGCTATTTGCCTTTATTACTATGTCCACTGTTTGATTATTTTTTTCTTTGTTTTATTTCATATTATAATCAACTGTATTTAAATAAAAATATGTCAGAAAGTGCTATATAAATAAAGACTATTATTATTATTATTATTATTATTATTATTATTATTATTATGGCCGGGGATTTAAATTCACCACCAAGAACACATTGAGGGGTTTTACTTTACTGTTTATTCATTTACTGTTTTCTAGAAAATGAGTCACTATCAAAAGCGACCTAGAAACTTAATTAAGAAGAAATTTTACAAAAAGATCTGTAAAAGCAAAACAAAATTTATAGAAACAAAACGAGCGCTTTCACCAAGCTGAAAACACAAATTTAAACCTCTGTAGCTCTACAATGTTATATTCAAATGCAAAAGAATAGGAAGATTACTAAAATCTTAGTGCAAAAACAAATAGAAAATAAAACAATTTCAAGTAATGCAACAATACAAAAATGTTAAACACAATACGGCAGTGGGAATACTGTACAAAAAGAACAAAATGACATGAGTACATTTTTATATTACCCATTTACACCATTTGAGTGAAATAAGAGAAAATAACACTCACATCACGATGAGCTCCAACATAAAACCAGATACACTTTACACAGGATAAAATCACATAGAGTTTCGTGAAGAATCACATTAAATACACATCACAGGAAAAGCACAACAACATTTGAAGAATAAAGTGTACAACATTTTCTTAATGTTAAATGAAACGGGCTAAACCGCATGGTATGACGTCATATCGGCATGGACATTATACACGACATATCGTTTCAAATACGACAGTTCTCCAAATTAACATAACAAAATATACATCCAAAATGGGTATTTAACTCAAATATAATCACAGATCAGTGTATTTACTCATGAATGACCACTATTTCCAGAGAATACGCATGGCTTGCACTGCTTGCAAGCTCAACGGGATATGCGCATGCGCACTGTCTCATAAGCGACACACAGTGCCACCCACTGACCACTCCAGGAACATACATGTAACTACTGTTGATCTTAACTTAATGCACTGAAAATAATGACAATAATAAAATAGCAAAATTTAACATGCAAGGAAAGAAACAAATTTTAAGGTAATTTACCACCCGGTTACATTATTATTATTATAATTATTATTATTATTATGTAGAAGTGTGGGAAAGTAGAAGTCTATGGTGTCACCTTTACAGAGAGGAAGGAGGAAGTAATATACTATTTAATTGACAGAAAAAGATTCTGACAAGATAAAAGCATAACACAGTAACGTGGATTGCAGCCGAAGGATCGCTTGAATTTAACACTTGGCTCGTTTTTAATCAGTTGTCTCATTCCAGGTGAGTTTTAAGTTTACTTATTTGTTGGTCCTGCTTTGTGTTATTGTGCATCAGACTCTATGTAATGATTGTAATGCGAAGCTAAATCTGAGACACACAACAGAGTAAACTGCTGACGTGTGTATGAGGGTTTAGTCTGTCAACAAAAAATGAATAAATAAATCTCTTTGTGTAAATCTTTCTTTGTGTAAATAAGAATATATACTGTATTTGGTACATAAATTATACTTGGTGGATGTAAGCTTTAAATAAATCTAAGTACCCCCCCCCACACACACACACACACATATAATATCACATGATTCTACAGATAGCAACAACAAAGAAAAACCAACAATGACGCAGACCACAATGACGACATCACCGCCATCTTTATCCCACATATCAGGTAAAATACATGTAGTTAAAATGATATAAAAACTAAAAAAAATCAATTTTTTTGTCAGTACATCCAGATTTGCTTTTATTAACCTCTTACGGGCCCTGTGTCGTACACGGCACGGAAGTCAAAGTGACCACTAGGGGATGACCCAGAAACAAGCTTCAATTCAACTTTAAAGCATCAAATCCTCCAAAAACATGAAAAAACCTATTTACCTAGTAAAGTTTATACTCTCAATATTTTTTAAGCCCACACACAAAGCACAATATGATTCACAGCCTTCATACAATTAGAAAAAAATTTCGGACAAAACTGACCTAGGTGGCGCTAGACCGGTTTTTCCCTTACATTTAGACGCGTCTCTTTCTTCACTGGGGTAATATATTCCAACACAAATAATCCACAAAAATCCACACAGGTCCAAGGAATTGAAATCTGTAAGCCTTTTAATCCAAAACACTCTGGTCGCGCCGCAAATATTCCGTTAGTGTTCTGAAAACTGGAAACAGAAGTGCGCCATCATCTCGTTTTGCCGCTCTAACTCCTAATTGGGATATTCAAAAATTCAAAGCCTATGTCATATTTATAGCCCAGGTCCTAACGAATCAAATAAGCCCTCATTTGAGCCAATCGGTGCTTGTATGGCAGAGATAGACGGCTGGGAAGCCAATGGTGGCATGACCTCATTTTTGGGAACCCGCATTTGACTGACAATTACTCCTTCCAATAGCAATGAAATGGGCCGGGACCTATACAGCCGTTTAGCCAGTAAGCAGACGATTCCAACGGTATATGACATGCCGTATGTTCTTTGCCTGTGTCTGCGTGAACTGGATGCGCAGAAGAATTCTTGCGTAATCCCTGACCTTTTGTCCCTCTCACAGCTCAGGGTGTCAAGTTACAGGCCTGTTTTCACACCAGAGTGATAGAGAGAGAGTCTAGGCTTATTTATGGCTTGTCAGATTGAGCCTGCAGCCTTTTATTTCAAAGTTATATAGTAAACAAGTACACAAAAACGCTGCACCCGACGACCAGGGCCGTAGAAAAATATTCATATAAAATCCATTTTTGGGTCTTTTGACTTGAATTTTTTTTGGTGAAAGCCAAGACATGTGGCTATGACAGTTGTTGGTTTGTCCCTAAAATGTTCCAGAAAAATAAGATTAATCAGTTTATCAGAAAAACAACCCAGGCGGACAGGAAAATCTGCATTCAAACCCCTGTAACTTTGTGCCAGTAGTTTCTGAAACTAGTTTCTGAAACTAGAGAATCTCTTCTTTCAAATGAGACCAGGCTCACCCCTGTGTGTCAAAGTATGTGGGAGCTGTAACACTTTTTGTTGGACAATGGATATAGGCGGAGGTCCATTAGAGGATGATTTTAGTGGTTTGGTTTATTTCAGGTACCTCCGTGATCATTATCTCAGTCTGTGTGGTTCTCCTGCTCTTTATTATTGTTCTCAACTTGGTCATTAAATGGAAATGGAATGAAGACGGTAACGATCATGTCTGCAGTCACACCACACCACCCCACACCACAACAACCCACACCAGAACACACCACAACACAACACCCCGCACCACAACACAACACCCTACACCACAACACATCACAAAGCACACTACACCACACCACATCACACAACACACATCACACAACACACACCACACTACATCACACAACACACATCACACAACACACACCACAACACAACACCCTACACCACAACACATCACAAAGCACACCACATCACACAACACACACCACAACACACTACACCAAACCACACCCCATCACACCACAACACATCACAAAACACACTACACCAAACCACACCCCATCACACCACAACACATCACAACACAGCACATCACACCACACAAAACCACAACACATCACACCAGATCACACAACACCTCACCTCACCACATCACATCACGTCAAACCACACCACGTCACACCACAGCACGTCATACCACATCACACAACACCACAACACGTCACACACCACACCACACTACACAACACCACATCACACCGAACAACAGCACATCACACCACAACACATCACAACACAGCACATCACACCACACAAAACCACAACACATCACACCACACCACACAATACCATATCCCACCGAACAACACCACATCATGTCACACCACACCACACCACATGATGTCACATCACACCACACAACACCCCATCACACCAAACAACACCACATCACACCACACCACAATACATCACACACCACATCACAGCGAACAACACCACATCACACCACACCACATCACACACTACACCACATCACACCACGTCACACCACACCACACCACACCACATTACACCTTACACCGCATCACACAACACCACATCACACTACATCACACTACATCACACCACACCACATCACACAACACCACACCATATCACATCACACACCACATCACACCACACAACACATCACTCACCACACCAAACAAAACGACATCACACCAAACAACACCACACCACATCACAACACACCACATCACACCACACAACACCACATCACACACCACACCACACCACATCACACACCACACCACATCACACCACACAACACCACATTACACCACACCACAACACACACCACACCACATCACACAACACCACATCACACTACATCACACCACACCACACCACACCACCTCACACAACACCACACCATACAGTATCACATCACACCACACACCACATCACACCACATCACGCCACACCACAACACCACATCACACCACGCCACATCACACCACATCACACAACACCACATCACACACCACATCACGCCACAACACACCACACCAAGCCACATCATACCATGTCACCACACCAAGCCACGTCACACCATGTCACACCACATCACACCACACCAGACCACATAACACCACACCACTTCACATCACATCACACCAAGTCACACCACATCACACCACACCACGACACCACACCATATCACACCTCACAACACACAACAGCACAGCACATCCCATTACATCACAAAACACCATATTTCTGATTTTAGAACATTTAATATTTTTTAATACTTTTTTATTGTAAAAGACATTGTAAAATTGTCTCTGCTTTTGTCCACAGATCCCAGTTCCTTTCATAACACTGATGCATTCATACAGACGTGCATGGCCATTAGTGACATATGCATTTGGATTGAGTAGGAAACCCTTCTGCTCTCCCACTAAAGGAATGTGTCCTAGTTTGCACGGGTTAGTTTTGAAAACCTTGAACGCAGGTGTCCTTCAAAGTCCCTCGGTCTTCTAACAAAGGATCCTCTTCAAGTTCTTCTACCTAATCTATTGTTTGAATCTTTAAATAAGGGAGTCAGACATAGACCTTCTTGTCTTTTCAGGGTCCTCACAATGGGAGGCTTTATTTTTATTAAAAGAAGTGTAATACAGATAAATGTGTGTAATATATGTAAAATAAAATAAAAAGAAAATTACAAATAAAATCTCCTTCAAATAATCAAAAAGTATTAGAATAAGTAAAAGTTATTAAGATGCAAAGATTATAACAAAGCAAGAAACACTCTCCAAGTGTAAGCTTGTCAAAATAAACAATTGTAATCTTATCAATTATATTACAGGAGAATATGTGATCACAATAAAAAGAAAAGCAATTCAGAGTTCTCTTGAACGTCTGAAAATAAAATAATAAACCATAAGGCATTATAATCTTCTTTTCTTTTGGAATCTTCTTCCAGCTGTCTAGGTACAGTGTCTGATCCCTCGTTGTCTTCTTCTAAACACTCATATTCTAATCTTTCAACTCTCCAACCAACTCTTCAACCTTTTGTATTTTTACATCAATTTTCCTTTGTTCATCTACCTTACGTTTCTCTTTTATTTCCCTATTTTTCCTTCTCTTTGTATTATCTATTCCCGTACCTGTCAGGACTCAACCCGGACTTTTGGCCACGTGCTGTTTTTGTTTATCTTTCTCATCACGTGTCTGCCCCGCCTTCGTCTGCCCCTCCCTGTCTTCACACCTGATCCTTATTGTGTCATCGTGTCTTTTTATATTTAAGGGGGCCGCGTTGCCGAGTGCAGCGCGGAATCATTAGTTACGTTTACCCCTCGTCATGTCTAGTCTTTGTTTAGTGTCTTCATTTGTATTACTTTTGTTATCGTCTTTATGTCGTTGTCTTTATCATTTATTAAACCCCTTACATTTGAAGCTATCCTGCATACGGGTCTGTCTCCTTCCGCTTCCGGTTGTGACAGAATGATTCCGCCTACGAACTGAGACCCAGCAGGATAGCTTCCAGCTCGGACCGTTTTTTTTTCTTCTTCCCCTGGACTGTTCCGGCAGTCCTTCTGACCCTTTTTTCTTTTTTCGGTGGCATCGCTCCGCACTTTTTCCGGTGAGGGACGCCGCTACACTTTCGGTTCCGTCCGAAGCGGTCGTCGCCTCACTTCCTTCGCAGAGGATGTCACCATACCATTTTTGCCCCTTTTTTATTTTTTGGTGCCCTGCGGCATTGCCCCGCATTTTTTTCGGTGAAGGACGTCGCTCCACTTTCGGTTCCGTTCCGAGGAGGGCGTCGCTTCACTTCTTAGGCGGGGGGTGCTGCAGGCCCAGGGCGAAGGACTTTTCCCACCCTCCCACCCTTCATATTCTGGTCATCGGGACGTGGATCTGGCAGCGGTGCGTCAGGGGTTATGTGCGGCCCTCCAGCTCGGCTATGGATGTCGCTCGGCCCTTCAGCTCGGCTGTAGACGTCACTCGGCCCTCCAGCTCGGCTGTGGATGTCGCTCGGCCCTTCAGCTCGGCTATGGAAGTTGCGTGGCCCTTCTGTTCGGCTGTGGACGTCGCTCGGCCCTAGCTGGCTGTGCCTTGCTCCCCCCACCGGCCTCGCTGTGTGCCTTGCTCCCCCCACCGGCCTCGCCGTGTGCCTTTCTCCCCCCACCGGCCTCGCCGTGTGCCTTGCTCCCCCCATCTGCCTTCGCCGTGTTTCTCGCTCCCCCATCTGCCTTCGCCGTGTTCCTTGCTCCCCCACCTGCCTTCGCCGTGTTCCTTGCTCCCCCACCTGCCTTCGCCGTGTGCCTCCCCCCCCCCCCCCCCCTGGACCTTGTCGGGGTTTGGCGCTTCAGGAGCCGCACTTCGGGGGGGGGGGGGTGTACTGTCAGGACTCAACCCGGACTTTTGGCCACGTGCCGTTTTTGTTTATCTTTCTCATCACGTGTCTGCCCCGCCTTCGTCTGCCCTCGTCATGTCTAGTCTCTGTTAAGTGTCTTCATTTGTATTACTTTTGTTATCGTCTTTATGTCGTTGTCTTTATCATTTATTAAACCCCTTTTATTTGAAGCTATCCTGCATACGGGTCTGTCTCCTTCCGCTTCCGGTTGTGACAGTACCATATGTCTTCTGATGGATAAGTTAATAATTGGTTGTGGTGTAAATTTATAAATAATATTCCATTATATTATATTCTTTATCAATGAACATAAGACCTATTTTCGATTCCCTTTTCTGCTTCAGTCTCTCTCTTGCTTTTTTATGTTATGTAAAATTCTAGATCATTCAACAATTTAATCAACACAACTGTTTTTTGAAGGCTTGTAAAGAGACAGGATGGATGGATGGGTGGATGGATGGATGGATGGATGGATGGATGGATGGATGGATGGATTTGCTTGTTTGCTTATTGACTGACTGACAAATCGATTGTGTGTCTACATACAGTAGTAAACTCCGCATACTTTATAAAAGTATGAATTTATGAGTATAAAAGTATGAATTTCTGTTTCTACTGTTTATGCCACCGGTCAGAAACCCCAGACTCTTATGGCTCTCAGTCCAGCTGGTAAAAGTGACACTTCATCTCCAGACACTGATGATCAAAATTTCTACTCAGTGCTCACACTTTAAATATTGTAATCATTAAAGTTAGTAATAATCATCAATGTGTGCACATCGTTTACACCTTACCCCTTTAATTTACCCTTCAACCCCTCTGATTTACCCCTACCACTTTAATTTACTCACTAACCCCTCTGATTTACCTGTACCCTGTTAATTTACCCACAAACCCCTCTGATTTACCCCTACCTCTTTAATTTAACCACTAGCCCCTCTGATTTACCTGTACCCTCTTAATTTACCCAATAACCCCTCTGATTTACCCATACCCCCTTTAATTTACCCACTAACACTTCATATTTACTACTTTAGTTTACCCAATAACCCATCTGATTTACCTGTACCCTGATACTTTACCCACTAACCCCTCTGATTTACCCCTACCCCTTTAATTTACCCACTAACCCATCTGATTTACCCCTAACCCTTTAATTTACTTATCAACCTTTCTGATTTACCCCTACCCCTTTAATTTACTTATCAACCCTTCTGATTTACCCCTATCCTTTTCCTTTTCCCACTAACCCCTCTGATTTACTCACTAAGCCCTTAAATTTTACCACTGATTTATCTGTCAAAGTCTGATGGTTCCTAACATGCACTTTATACACAAACCAATAACATCACATGAATTATCATGATAACTGTGTGATTAAACAATGTTATGACATTTCCTAATAAATCTCTGAATGTGTAGAGGAAGTGGGTGAAAAAGTACAAGTCTGTTCTGCTTTCTGTAACTTTTATGTTCACTATTTTAAACTATCAGTACAGTGAGATAAATAATGAACGCTACAAGATATAATTCTGTTATTTAACCTTACTTTTTTCCTCGGGTCTATCTGACCCTGCTGGAAGGTTTAATGAAAGTTTAATGTGTCATAACTTGGATTTTCTTCCACATATTTGCCTGAAATTTACCAGGATTGTTCCAAATTATTATTTTTATTCATTTTGTCTATTTTCGTTGAACTATGTGTTCGGACCAATATATACTTTGTGTTTTGGATCATTTGGACCCGGCCATATTTAGTGGGGCAATACTAAAGCTCACACTTTTGCCCTTTTCAGCGCAATGAACATACATACAGACACAAAAATGCACATATAAAATGTCCACTAACATATGCACACACACACACACACACACACACATTTGGGCATTGAATTTTGTTAGGCCTCCAGAAAACTTTTGTAAATATTTCAAACTTTTGATATGCCTTTGCCTAGCAGAGGGCAAAATATGAAATACCGAAATAATGCTACAGACACATGCACACACACACACACACACACACACACACACACACACACACACACACACACACACACACACACACACACACACACACACACAAGCATTGGGCATTGCAATTGATTAGGCCTCCAGAAACAACAAAAGCTATTCATTTGTAAATATTTCCCACTTGTTATATGCATTTGTCCAGCTGGGGACAAAATCTTATCTACCACCAAGCTACCAACAACCACACCCACCCACCCACACACACACACACACACACACACACACACACACACACACACACACACACACACACACACACACACACACACACACAGTCAAACACTGTTCAAAGCATTCGGTATTGCAGTTCAGTTGGCCTCTAGACAAAACAAAAGCTACACATTTGTAAACATTTCTCAGACACAAACACACACACACACACACACACACACACACACACACACACACTTTCATATTTTTATAAAGAAGTTAAAAAATAAAATACATGTGTTTTGCAAATCCTATTTGTTTCCTCTCTTATTTATAAATTTAGTTGCATCAGTCAGCTTTGGCCTGGAGATATGCTGTGTAATGTTTGACATTTATCAGTCAGTGGTTATCTAAAATAATATTTAATAATTTCTACTTATTTCACTCAATAACATGGCATAATGTCATAAGCTTTATCGTTCATAAATTAAGTATAATAAAAAACCATAAGGAGTGTAAAAGAAGTTTTATTCACATAAAATTATGCCATGTTTTTGAGTGTGTGTGTGTGTGTGTGTGTGTGTGTGTGTGTGTGTGTGTGTGTGTGTGTGTGTGTGTGTGTAGCCTGTTGTTGGTTGATCAGATGACATCTGGTGGGCAAAATAGATATTACAAGTGTAAAATCGATATTACACACAGGATGGTGATCATTGTAGAATTTGATTTATTAGCATCCAAGTCAATTTGACCTGGGAAAAAAACAGGTTTTATTATTTGCTGACATTAAAAATTGTCAAATGGAAAAAAATGGCATATATACTATCATATATACTTAATTTTTTTATAAGCAGTCGAAACAGACAAGGTCAAGTTGACTCTGCGCTCCTACTTTGCATAGGAGTAAAAAAGGAGGGTTAAATAAATTAACACACCAGACAGCACATTATGGTTTGTAAAAAGAAGATTGATTTTCAGTCAGTCTATCATCCTCATGACTTCCATCAGCTTGTGTAAAATGCAGAAGCAAGAATATAAGCATGTTATAAAAACAGGATCTTATTAGTAACTTTTTTGCATTATTTCTCTTGTAATCTGCTTTTCAGCTGCTTTTTTCTTTTTCATATTTTAACAAATTTTTATAAATCTATTGATAGCAAAACACCTTCACACACAGAGTTTATTATTGTTTATTATCTAATTCTTTAGCATTTTACCTTTTTAGGCTCCATCGATCAGTGGGGAACAAAAATAACCCCTAAAATCATTTTAGCATTGAACTTCTTTAGCACATTCAGTGATTCCTCACCTGACATTAGTGTTCGTGGGACAGCCATCAGACCCACTGTGACCCTAATCAGGATAAAGCACTAAGTGAAAGGGACTGAGTGAAAATGTTCAGAGTCCTATTTCATTTTGCTATTTGCCTTTATTACTATGCCCACTGTTTGATAATATTTTTCTTTGTTTTATTTCATATTATAATCAACTGTATTTAAATACAACTATGTCAGAAAGTGCTATATAAACAAATACTATTATTATTATTATTATTATTATTATTATTATTATGTAGAAGTGTGGAAAAGTAGAAGTCTAGGGTGTCACCTTTACAGAGAGGAAGGGATGGAGGGAGGGAGGGAGGGAGGGAGGGAGGGAGGAGGAAGTAATATACTATTTAATTGACAGAAAAAGATTCTGACAAGATAAAAGCATAAAACAGTAACGTGGATTGCAGCCGAAGAATCGCTTGAATTTAACACTTGGCTCGTTTTTATCAGTTGTCTCATTCCAGGTGAGATTTAAGTTTACTTACTTGTTGGTCCTGCTTTGTGTTATTGTGCATCAGACTCTATGTAATGATTGTAATGCGATGCTAAATCTGAGACACACAACAGAGTAAACTGCTGACGTGTGTATGAGGGTTTAGTCTGTAAACAAAAAGCAAAAAACTCTGTCATTAATTGTGTAAATAAGAATATATACTGTATTTGGTACATAAATTATATTTGGTGGATGTTAGCTTGAAATAAATCTAAGTATCACACACACACACACACAAACACATGATATCACACATGATATCACATGATTCTACAGATGGCAAGAACAACAATGAAACAGACCACCATGACGACATTACCGCCATCTTTATCCCATACATCAGGTAAAATACATATAGTTAAAATTATATAAAAACTAATAAAATCCCTTTTTTGCATACAGATTTGCTTTTATTAAATAATTTTTGTGGTTTGGTTTGTTTCAGGTACCTCCGTGATTATCATTCTCTCAGTCTGTGTGGTTCTCCTGCTCTTTGCTATTGTTCTCTACGTGTTCATTAAATGGAAACGGAATAAACACGGTAACGATCATGTCTGCAGTCACACCACACCACATCAAACCACACCACATCAAACCACACCACATCACACCACACACCACATCACACAACACACACCACACCACACACCACATCACACAGCACATCACACATCACACACCACACCACACCACACTACACCACATTTCTGATCGCAGAACATTTAATGTGTTTATTTATTTATTTATTTATTTTATTGTAAAACACATTTTAAATTTTTCTCTGCTTTTCTCCACAGATCTCAGATCCTCTTCTAACCCGGATCAGTTAAATAACAGACAGGTGAGCTATTCTTACTGACCATAGAGATGAGAAGACTTCTGTATTTAGTAAACATCATTAATCTCTAGCACAATTTTTCAGCACAATGTGACACAAATTGTTCAACATTGTGTTGCTATTTGTTTCCTCTTTTTACATCAGTCCTTATTGACTTGACTACAGAGTCACTGGATTTAAATTGTTGATATTTTATGAGCTGTGACAGTATTAGAAGGTGAAGGCAGAGGCAAGTGCAGAAAAGTGAACCATGAAGTGACAAAACAAACACTAGGCTTAAAATGAATGAATGAATGAAGCCACAGACACACAGTGGAACCAACAGATGAATAATGAGCAAACATACAGCAGGTGAGCCTGAGCATGAAGGGAAAAGTTAAAGACAAGAAGACGTTAAACAATGTGTGCAGGTTTGCCCTCTGGTGGTCAGCTGGGGAGATGTCTGGGTTAGCAGTGACCAATTTTACATTTACCAGCATTTAGCAGATGCCCTTATCCAGAGAGACTTATATTTTATCTTGTGTTTATACAACTAAGCAATTGAGGCCTTGCTCAGGGCCCAGCAGTGGCAGCATGGTGGATGTGGGATTTGAACACACAACCTTCCGATTGGTAGTCCAGCACCTTAACCACTAGGCTATCAAAGATTTTACAATTCAAATTTCCAGCTATAGAATTGTTCCCCAAACACAGATCCAAAATAATATTCCGTTATATTATATTCTTTATCAATGAACATAAGACCTATTTTCGATTCCCAGTTCTGCTTCAGTGTCTTAATTGCTTTTTGATGTTATGTAAAATTGTAAATTATTCAACCATTTAATCAACACCTTTTTACCAACAGAATCAAGAATTCAGAAGCAATTTTTTAACAAAATTTCATATACAGTACATAAAGTGTGCTGTTCATTTTTGGGAAGATTTTATATAGAATTATATGATTATTATCATATTATTTATCATATTATTTGTCTCCTTATTTCTGTGTGTTTTTACTTTCTTTAGCTTGGACATATTGCAGAGGACTCTGATAATATTAAAGACTATAAATTTTGTACGGATCTACATGCGGTTTTCAACAACACTGAGACATCCACTGATCCCTCTGAGTCACCTACTGGGGTTAGCAACATTTTTTAGATATAATGTCATTAAAATCCACATTCACATTCAGTTAGTTTATATCTGTATTATTTTCTCCCTTGGTGGATATTTCTTCAGCTCGAACACACTTCAGAAGATTATGAAGAGATTGGTGACAACACTTATCATCTAGACCCATGCAGTGTTAAAGCCATTACTGAGACACCAGCAGATCCCTCAGATCCTCCAGCAGATCCCTCGGATCCTCCAGCAGATCCCTCGGATCCTCCAGCAGATCCCTCGGATCCTCCAGCAGATCCCTCGGATCCTCCAGCAGATCCCTCGGATCCTCCAGCAGATCCCTCAGTACACCTTGATTTCACACTGTTCTGAATTTGAAACTGCTTCTCGCTCTGCAACACAGGACATGAATGATACAGAGTGATTTCCTCTGTCAAGCACCTGTCCTGAATCCTTACTCCTGATTACTTTTATTATAGATGTGAAGTACAAGTTGTTGTTAGTAAAATAACCATGTGTGTTTATGTTTTACTGTAATTCCATGTCATCTGACTGTTTTATAGCAGAGATGTCTTACTGTAGTTTTATTATATGATATTATGATATCAATATCAATAATTAAACCTGTACAATACTAATGTGTTTTATATATATATATATATAAAATTATATTAATGTGCGTCACTTAAATAGAAAAACTATTACAGTATTTTCCGCACTATAAGGCGCACCTAAAAGCCTTAGATTTTCTCAAAAATCGGCCGTGTGCCTTATAATCCGGTGCGCCTTATGTGTGCACCGAGTTCCAAAAATCTGTAAAAATGTTGTGCAACTTTAGTAAGCGCTCCGCTTGGTTGACTGTCGGACCATTTCCTGCTGACACAGGGACGTAATACATACACTACGTTTGATGGATTTTTGGGAGAAGATTGATTAAAAAATAATGTGTGTGTGTTGTTAAATAGTAGAATAAAGTTAAACTAAACTCACTGTTTTGCTTCTGTTACCTTTTTTGTAGACCGTATGTTTTAGCATGCACCTTATAGTACGGTGCGCCTTATAATACGGTGCGCCTTATGTATGGGTTAAGTACAGAAATAGACCCGTAATTGAGACTGCGCCTTATAATCCGGTGCACCTTATAGTGCAGAAAATAGTGTAACTCTTTTTTTTTTTGCAGAGATTAGATTTGCAACAGCTCATGTTTGCAGTGTGTCTTATATAGTGCAGGGCTGCCAACTCTCACGCATTCAGTGTGAGACTCAGGCAATTGACCCAAATCTCACCCTCTAGTGCCCACACCCCCATATTCTCATGCAGACTCGTGCAGTAGTAAGGGAAAAAAATCGCACCACATGAGAGAGACCAGACAGAGAGTGTAGTGAGATTTTTGTGACAATTGTGAGGGAAATACACAATTTATTCCCATAAACTATGCAGTCAGCCTGAGTCAATAACTCCTGAGCTAAACACTTTTTATTACACAAATACCTCTTTTTCATAGTAATGTAGAGAGGCAGCTACAACCCAATTTTCCTAAATATCAGCTCTCCTCCACATTGGACAAAATACATAAGTCTCTATGTGTGAACACCTAAGAGACAGATTCCAAGGGACCGTCTGCAAAGTGCAAAACCCGAAAAGCGAATACAAAAGTCAATAACTTGACTGTAATACACTGTACTGTCACCAAATTCAGCTCACACATCACTGAAGTCCTGATAGTTGTATTACAGTGTATTACAGTGAAGTTATTGATTTTTTTTAATGAAAAATCATAAAAATTATACAAAAAAGTCATTTCCCCCAAGTAAGTGTTGTAGTATATCAGGACATCGGTGATGTGTGATCTGAGTTTGGTGACAGTACAGTGTATTACAGTCAAGTTATTGAATATAATTTCCATAATAGTCGTGTTATTGATTTTTCTTATTATGAAAAATCATAAAAATTAAACAAAAGACATTTCAGCCAAGTAAGTGTTGTAGTATCAGTGGTGATAGTACAGTGGCACATCAGTGATGTGTGAGCTGGTGACAGTACAGTGTATTACAGTGAAGTTATGGACTGTTTTTTAGTATTCGCTTTTCGGGTTATTGACTCGGGAAACTTGAATCTGAGTGCCTCGGGGATTTCCTCTGGGTACTCCGGTTTCCTCCCCCGATCCAAAGACATGCATGGTAGGTTGATTGGCATCTCTGGTAAATTGTCCATAGTGTGTGAGTGAATGAGAGTGTGTGTGCCCTGCGATGGGTTGGCACTCAAGGGTGTATCCTGCCTTGATGCCCGATGACGCCTGAGATAGGAACAGGCTCCCTGTGACCCGAGAGGTTCGGATAAGCGGTAGTAAATGAGTGAGTGAGTGAGTAAATCTCCCAAGAAATTCTGTACAGATACCAAGTGTATACAGATACTTTGACAATCAGTATACACTTCTGCTAATGCAAGGATTTTGTGTTTGTATTTTTTCCCCACACCTAGCCACGCCCCTCCCCATAACCAAAGCCCCGCCCCAAAATCTCACTCTAAGCTGAGCTCAAAAGTTGGCAGCCCTGTATAGTGTCTTATATTTACATTTATATTTACAGTACATCATTTATCAGATGTTTTTAATCAGTTCAACTGACTGAAGTGCTTTACAGTCTTTATTAATAACACATGCTCCTGCTAGTCCAGTAGATCAATGAACCATCTGAGAACCATCAGTCGAAGCACCCAGTTGGACTGGTACAGAACAAGAAGAAAGGAAGATGAAGATGATTTTTTTTCAGGTTTCACATAATGACAGGAACCTCATTGTTTAATGTTCTGTTTAATTAAATTATTTAATAGTCCCAGATTACACAGATGCTGTTGTGAAAGTGTACAAATAATTTAATTGAATGAAAGTCAATCTAAAACAATCAAAACCAAATACAGAAATAACAAACAAACAAAAAAAGTGAAAGAAGTCAGATATACACACAGTTAAACAAGAGGAAGCAGAAATATGACTCATATTTTACTATTAACAGCTACATCAACTTCCATGAGTAATACATGTATTGAATCCAGATTTTCTAAACATCTTGAGACTGAGAAATAAATCTGTGTGTAAAATACAGTCCATAATCAAAAGGGATTTATGTATAAATAAACTTATACATATTCAGAATAGAATGTTCCAGGTGTCGTATATTTTTTTTACAAAAATGTAATTTTTAAAAACTATATTAAAATATAAGATGGCTTACTTTTTACTGTTGTGCTGTTGTCAGGATTGTTGTGATAAACATGAATCAACACTTTCTAAACAATCAGATTTGAGGAATAAATAGTACAGCGACATAAAGAATGGACTTTATCCTTAAAGTTGGCAGTTTTTATTAGGCCCATCAGTAAGAAACCTAATTGAGATCCTAATGAACTATCACATTATATATACACAGTTATATATCTCATCAACACCAAATTAACTGCCTTAAAGATTTAAAATATTGGATGACACGTAATTTTCTGTTGATAAACTCTAATAAGACATAAATACTTCTTATCTTATATACTTCTTACCAGTACACAGTTGATGTACTGTTACTAGTAGCTCGACAGTGAAAGACCTGGTGTTTATTAGACAGTAACCTGTCTTTAAAATCATAACACCATATTACAAACACAGCTTTCTTCCACCTTAGAAATATTGCCAAGTTGAGAAACATCCTGTCTGTATCTGATGCTGAGAAGCTAGTTCATGCATTCGTGACCTCTAGACTGGACTATTGTAATGCATTACTAGGTGGTTGTCCTGCATCTTTAATAAATAGGCTACAGTTAGACAAGAAAGTATGACCATACTGTATAACCCCAATTTTATCACCTCTACACTGGCTACCTGTCTAGATCTGATTACAAACTGTTGCTACTCACGTGACATATTACGTTATTTTTGTATTTATCTCCCAAACTTTGGAATAGTCTTCCTGATAGTGTTCGGGGCTCAGACACACTTTCCCAGGTTAAATATAGATTAAAAACTGACCTCTTTAGTCCGGCGTACACATAATACATCCCATAATATTGTGCTCTAATACATCTGACCAAATGCACATTATCATCTAGTACTTGTATGAACAGCAGCTACACTAATTCCTCGCCACTGCTTCTCTCTTTCTACCCATTCTGAGGCATCCAGAGATTGTACCAGCTCCTGTTGTGTTCCATATCATGAAGATTTCAGACCTTCACTGAGATGAGACCAACCCTGTGAGAATCCTGAGGCATCTAGAGATGTTCCAGCTCCAGTTGGACTCTGCTTCATGAACTATTCAGACATTCTAAGAGTAGATGCCAACTCCATGTGGTCTTTGAGGACAACAACCTCCTCATTAATACACAATTATCAGACTGTATATTTATAATCACACCCTTCGGTGTCACCCAAATGAGGATGAGGTTCACTTTACAGTCTGGTTCCTATCAATATTTCTTCATCTTCCTTCTATGGTGTTTTTCCTCATCACAGCCTCAGTCACCTCAGGCTTGTTCATTGATAAATATAACACATTTAACTATGTCTAACATTAATCTTAAATTTTTGTATTATATTAATCTTTGTATAATATTGTTCTGAGACAATGACATTTTTAAAAGTGCTATACAAATAAAATTGAACTGAACTGAATAAAGTGTTATGATGTGTAATATGTAATATAATATATAAATGGGTGCTAAAAAGAACAAATAACTCAGAATGAATTCCGATGAATGCTAACTAGCTATTTACAGTAGCATAAACACAGGAGTTGCTCTTGCTCTTGTAGACGGCTGTTGGAGCTGCACCATAAGAGCTGGTCTCAAAACTCACTGCTGCATACATTGGACTTTCACCTGATTTCACCACTGATGGTGAAGTAGCACTGACTGCTGAGGGTAACTGAGCTGTGGAGTAGAAGTCCTGATCAGGAGAATCTGATGGGTTTTGTGCTGTAGAATAAACAGTTGTCAGTAATTCAGTGTTGCAGTAAATGGTTTCAGAACCGTCAGGGAGGTTTGTGGATAACTGAGCAGTGCAATAAATTGTGTTAGAAAGAGATCTGCTGTCTGTAATCTCCTCATAGTCACAGACTGGTGCTGGAAGCTGAGCACAAGGAGGAAAAGAAACAATTATATTGAATTTAGGTACAAAAAAACAGAGGAAAGAAAACATGCATTTCTATAAAAAAAAAAAAAAGCTCTTAAAAACAGCTTAAACAGATTAAAGTCTTAAATATGGTCTAAAAACTGTATATGTTTCAGTTTAATTCATGTAAATGCCAGATGCTTTAAATCCACATCTTTATAATGTTTAATAATTTTTGTTGTGGTTTTGTTAAAATCGGTAAAAACACAACTCACCACACGGGGGTTTGAAGAGCTGTTTAAGGATTGGGCTGAAGATGAGGCTGAAATTTGGGAATAAATACAAGCGATCGTTATAAAGATGACATGACGATATTTGAAAAAAAATTATAAAGGCAAATAATATAAATAAATAAATGAATACAGTTTGTAAAGGGTGCTTATCTCTATGGACCTCATGCATGTACATTTCTCTCTACTTGGAGGATTAATGTCTCTAGAGACTCGTTTAATTTACTCTTATTTACTAATTAAATGTTAATAAATGCCCTGATTAATAGTGTTAATGTGTTTACAAACACAGTAGACGTTAAACACTCATCACCCAATATGCATTTTAAAAATTAAAATATTATTTAGAGAAAAATAAAATTTTGCAATTCTGAGTAATAAAAATGTAAAACATTATTATTATTATTATTATTATTATCATTATTATTATTATTATTATTATTATTATTATTATTATTATTATTATTATTATTATTATTATTATTATTGGACTCCTATTGGCTATTTATCCTATTGGCTCCTATTTATGGTGTTCACTATCAGATGTTCCTTTTATTTTGGGCATCTGGGCAGTGAAAGTGCAGTGACTGGTTTCTGAGTGTGGAGTTTCCTGATCCACCAAATTTGTCAGTATTATGAAAATCAGGTCTAAAAGCATTTAGTCACCTTTAAAAGTCATGTGATTTGTAGTTTCTACAGGAAGTGTGTGTGTGTGTGTGTGTGTGTGTGTGTGTGTGTGTGTGTGTGTGTGTGTGTGTGTGTGTGTGTGTGTGTGTGTGTATTTATATTACAAACATAAGTGCCACCTCAGTGTTGTGCGTCATTCACTGTGTTCACCTTTCATGAGTTAATTCTGACTTTATTACCACATTAAGTAGTTGTGTGAATGGAATACAGTACCTTGGTTCTTCTTTTTCCACTGTATCAGTCCAGTGAATAAAAGGGCAATGAGAAGAAGCACGAGAACAACAGACACGGCAGTGATGACAGGTAAAGTTTGGAATTCTGGAAGAAAACAGAACAAATAAACTTTTAGGTTTGTGTCTATGTGAGTCTGTGTATGTGTGTGTATGTGTGTGTGTATGTGTGTGAGTGCATGTGTGTATGTGTACACATATGTGTGTGTGTGTGTGTTTCTGTGTGAGTATGTGAGTGTCTGTGCATACAGGGCTCTCAAGTGTCACGCATTAACGTGACAGTCACACATTTGGGTCTATTGTCACGCTCTCCCGCCACACATTGTATTTCTCACGCAGAAAAACTTTTTGACTATTTAATCATATATTTAATAAGCCGCAGCGCCCAAAATGTATCAGTCCTCACCGCTGTCTCTATGGAACCGGGCAGGAATCAAGCGCATATCCCCTGGAGTTCTTAGACGAGCCTGACACTTATCAGCCATGAGGAATTGTTCAGCATCATCTGTTTGTGTATGTGCATGTACAGGTGTGTGTGAGAGTGTGTGTGTGTGTGTGTGTGTGTGTGTGTGTGTGTGTGTGTGTGTGTGTGTGTGTGTGTGAGTGTGTGTGTGTGTGTGAGTGTGTGTGTGTGTGTGTGTGTGTGTGTGTGTGTGTGTGTGTGTGTGTGTGTGTGTGTGTGTGTGTGAAAGTGTAACTGAAGCTGATGTGGTTGTTTTGTGGCCTTCAGACTGGATGTTTAACTTGATGTGGCTGAAACTGGAATATTTGGTCATATAGGAACTAAAGTCTGTATTCTTTCATGCTGATAAAAGCTTTGGCTTTTACTTTCACTTTTGGTGATTATAAACTGAACACAATCCTGAGTTTATGTAGTTAGAGTTGTCCTTTGCAGTAACATTCTAACACTCTACATGTTTTACTGTGATGTGAACTTAACACTCTAAAGTTGTGCTTTGTTTATTATTAGAGTAGGTTTTATTTTATACATTAGTATAATAAAAGCAAAAAAATTAAATGAGAATAAAATAATAAGAATGTATAAACTATATAAGAAAACTATATAAAATCTATATAAGCATAAAAATATGAAATATGTTTAGAGTATTAAGAAATAACGTATAAACATAAATATACATATACATAAATGTTTATGGTTTTTAAAAGATTGTCCTTAAAGTGTCCAGGTGCAGTATGGTGTGTAAACAGTGTATAAAGTGGCACTGTTATTTATACACTATTATTAGACACTATTATATCCAGCATGTCTTTCTTTTTGTTATTCGTTTAACATTTCCCAAACAGAGAGCATGTCTGTGTGATGTTTTAATAAAGCTTCTGAGATGTTTTAATGTCTTTTCTTTATTAACATCAGATATACATATATATATTAAGAAACGGACAGGAACATGCTGTGGCTACATTCACTGCTCAGCTTGCACGAGGCTACAACGACTTCTTCAGTACCCCCCCGCATCCCCCACATACTCCACACTCTATTGCCATCTAGTGGACAAATACACACATCATATTATAGCAGTAACCTGATTATATCACAGTCTGCAGTGCTACAGCTCTGTGATCTGATTGGCTCTTGCCTCATGTCTCAGTTTAACTGCATGTTATGTAGATATGAGCTACAACCTAAAACCTGGCATGTTTGATACACTTCCTTCTGGAGTTCATACAGAGTTTCCTCACTGCATCAAAACCCCTTCTAGAGTTTGTATAGAAGTCACCTGAAGACCTTGCATCAGGTGACAGTCTGAGTTCATTCATCTTAAAGACGGGGACATTAATTACCTGAAAACATTCAACCACACGGGATCTACATAAACCTTTAACTTTGTTTTAAATCAGATCATCAAGTTCTGTCAGGTCAAATTCAGACGCAGCCTACCATACTTCTTGGGAACAACGAAATATCGGCTGTAAAAGCCAGAGTCCCGCTATGGGATAGGTACATGCTCAATGGAACCTTTCCTAAGAAGCATGAGACATTCCCCTTGGAGGAAAACAACACACCCTGGAAGCACGAAGGACAGGAAGAAAACTGGATTCTTTGCCCTTTTACTATAGTATCCAGGACCCACTGAGACACCTCTGGCAGAAGTTTCCACGCTGCCTGGTTGTCTGAGAATGGTGACCTCCCGGGTGCCCAGAAACAGCACACTGGCAGGTGCTAACCCACGGAGATCTGTGCAAGGAAGGGGAGTAGGCACAGACCCTACTGCCCCCTGAAACGCAATAGGCGTCGGGGCGGCCAGTAGGGGAATCGTTCCTGAATAGGACTCTCCTAGGAGCCCCAGACCTCGGGCATCAGGACTCCTTTGTAGTCCGCCTGGCTGAGATGACAGACCTAAGGTTCCCTGAGTGAGCTAGGAGGGGGTTAGGCACGACTGGATGAGCTCTGTCAGCAGGTCAGCCTGGTAGGCCTGCAAAACTGCCATGGTGTGCATGGCTGCACCCGCTTGGCCTGCTGCCATTTAGGCTTTACCCACAAGGGCAGAAGTAGTCCTACAATTCTTGGATGGAAGGGCAGGTTTCCTGAATGCGGGCGATGTAGGTGAGAGATAGTCCGCAAGCATCTCAGGCATCACCCCATACCCATGGCTTTCAAGCCCTATAATGATTTGATTTCTCCAAGACCTCGACACCTAGGCATGGAGGTCTGGGAAAAACGGCAGTCGCCTGTGTCAAGGTGGCCTGCGGCCTGAGGTCAGAAAGCGGTCTTCTAGCTTAGAACGGACAACACTACAACACAACACAACACTAACGGACAACCCGAACCACGAGGTGCAGCCGAAGCTGTAAAGATTGCCAGGCGGGATCGGAGAGTACACAGATGGAATCCCTCACTATCCCTCACCGCAATAAAGCGGGGGCACAATGTTTGGATTGCAACATATTTTGTTTTCCTCGCCTAGCTGTCCATAAAATATATATTTTTTCCTTCCCTGCACTAGACAGACAGGACAAACAATTGACAAACATACACAGAGCGCTTCCTAAAGCCAAAGAAGCTGGAGCAATATGAAGTAAATGTCCTTATATGGACTTACTGGCGCGTAATCACTACGTCACATGTCCTTTCCGAACCATTAAATTGGCGTGTGTGCACAGCGCTTCAAACACAACTTCCTCTCAGAAGCATTCCCATAGCGGCAGCCCTGATGCAGCGTCAACTTCCCTCGAAAGGGAACTCATTATTATGACATGTAACCTACCCAAACTGAGCACAAAACCACAAGGCAAAGAACAACAGGCTTTTTAGACTTCACATCTGTCCAGACAACCAACCAACTGTGAGAAAATGCAAGTGCACCAGGTGTAGAGGGGAAGTAGACCTTTGGGTGGGAATGTTACTGTGGCTGCAGCTTTAAGTTTTTTTATTATTATTATTATTATTATTATTATTATTATTATTATTATTATTATTATTATTATTTTATGATTTGGGGGAAATCTGCTAAATATGAAAAAAGAATAATAAACACTGCAAAAAGTCTTGTGAAAAATAAATTCCCATGAATGTTTTGGCCTAAATTGAGTTTTCTGTCTGTAATGTGTGTATTCTGTCTGTAATGTGTGTATTCTGTCTGTAATGTGTGTATTCTGTAGGTAATGTGTGTATTCTGTTTGTAATGTGTGTATTCTGTGACATGTTCATCCTTAAAAGGTGCTGTGATGTTGGTGGTTAAAAGGAAATGAAAACATGGTAATGGGTCTACAGTTACTTCCTGTCAGGTGTTAAAGCACAGAGCAGAGCAGCAGGTTTAAAATAACATGGTAGATATTCTACATACCCTGAGATGAGGAAGTGATGGGGGTTTTGTGGGTAGTATAAGTTAGTAACTTATCTGAAATAAAAAAAGAGACAGATTTAATGATGTGAGAGAAATGTGAAGAAGAAGTCAGGTAAAAAAGTTCATACCTGTTACTGAATGTGTCGTGTCCCCATGGGTTGGAGTGAAGTGTGTGGTGTGTGAGACAGAACTGATGGTGGGATCAACTGGAAGAAAGGAAACAGTCCATTTATCACTCTGAGTTTACACCCTTATTAAATCAGGTCTATTGTACAGAACATCACAAAAGTCTCCACAAGAGGAAATGAAGACTTTTAATACATTTAACTTCATTTACAAAACATTGCCATTTCACATAGATATGAGTGAGTGAATGTGTGTGTGTGTGTGTGTGTGTGTGTGTGTGTGTGTGTGTGTGTGTGTGTGTTTGAGAGTCTGTCAGTGAGTGAGTGGATGTGTGTGTGTGTGTGTGTGTGTGTGTGTGTGTGTGTGTGTGTGTGTGTGTGTGTGCGTGTGTGTGAGTACGTAAGTAAGTGTGTGAGTGAGTTTTTGTGTGAATTTAAGAATGTGTGTGTGTGTGTGTGTGTGTGTGTGTGTGTGTGTGTGTGTGAGTGAGTGAGTGAGTAAAAGACTTTTAAATAAATAATACTAAAGTGTTAGTTTCCTCTCTGTATGGAGATTTTTGGGACACACTGCACATAATCTGCCTCAATAACAATATTTAATAATCAGTGAAATAATGTGTGAGATTTATTTATTCTCTGAGTAACACTCTGTAGCGGATTTCACCCAGCACCACAAATGACACACCGACTCCAAGCTCTTTGGTGAGTCACGTCTGCAGTTTAATAAACAAAAGACACGAGATCACACACACACACACACACACAAACACACACACACACACACACACACACACACACACACACACACACACACACACACACTCTCACCAACAGTCTGTCTGACACATGTACATGACACATGACACATCTCCAGTCACATGTAGAACTCAGAGTCGGACGCAACAGCGCCTCTAAGTGACGTCACTCCAATGTAAACTGCTTATTTTTTACAAAGTACATTTTCTCTTGTGCCATATAAAAAGATGAAGAGTAAAAATGAGATGGATTGATGAGAAAAACATCTGAAATTACAAAAATAATTAAATACCTTCAAATGAAATCTCTTTCAAAATAAAAGACACTAAGGTTTGCTGGAACACAAAACTCAGAACATTACAACTCACCTGTTTTAACCTGCAGTAGAATCTCTGTGTAACTATCAAGCGATAATTTCCGATCTATCGCACACCAGTAAGTGTTTCCATCCTCAGGTCTCAGATCAGTGATGGTGACGGTGAAGACTCGGGCTGTTTTGTCATCATACAGAGAAAATCTGGGGTCTTTAGCAGGAGATCCAGAATGAACAGGAATGTCTCTATTCCCCACATAACATTTACCTCTGCAGAGATACTTCTTGTCATCTTCATATCCAGATTCATAGGGACATTTAATCTGAACCGATCTTCCTCTGTATCCAGTTACTATAGTTACAGCATCAGTACCAGCTGGAGAATAATATACAGTGGAATGAAATATGATCCAGGAAGATGGTGCATCAGTGTAAGAGAAGAGGAAGGTACACAAGAGATACGTGTGTGTTAGAATATCATATACACGTATTATTACACGTATAATACATGTGTTATAAACACCAAACTCTCATCCTAATAATCTATATCAAACATGTCAGATAGGGGTGTGCCATATCATACCGTCCATGACAACACGGGTGCAATTTTTAACATGATATAAAAGTGTCATCTCGTGATCTCAGGCTGTGACACGATGACGTACGTTGTAGTTACGTTCCCTCACACACACAGCAACAACACCTAATAGCAAGAGCAGCATGTCAGCCTCTGATGACAAAGATTTTGTACCGAAAATGTGAGCTACTTTAATAGTATGTAGGTTTGGTTACAAAAGTTTAGACCTCCAACAAAGCACAATTTTTTGAAAAAAATGCAAGAAAACTGTTACGGTGAACTATTTTTTCACCACTTGAAGCAAAAACACACCGTCGAGTACAACCAGGCTATGGAGGAGATACTAGTGATACAACTGGTGATGTGCAGCCCAAATGTAAACAAATGACAGCCGAGACTCACTGGAGTACAAATTATGCCAGCGATATGCAGCGACAAATGAGATGAGACAGCCGTGTCTGAGATAGAGAACATCACAGTTGAATTACAGATACTTGAACCGTCCACCAGCAGACAGTGGCACTGATCCCCTTATGTGGAAGACGCATGAGGTGAACTTTCCTCGGATCAGCCGTAAAGCCAAGAAATACTTCTGCATCCCTGCCACCAGCACTGGCGGAAATATAGTAACTTAGTATAGTAACTTGTCAAAGATCAGCTCTTAATCCAACATCAGTGAATATGCTGGTGATGTGTCTTTCACATGGACGGCTAGTTAGTGTTTACTTGTACAGTTCCAGCACTGACATTCTAACCTGACTTCCATTTTATGTTTGCACAAAGAATTAGAGGCAATGCAACGGTTTCAGCGCTGATATTATACCTCATTTGATTTAACGGTTACTTAAGTTTAGATAGCATTTTTATTTTACTTTTTTAGGCAGTAAGTGTTTTACATTGTGAAGGTTTGTTTGCATTGCTGCTGTCTGTTTACATTTGTACTTAAAATTTTAGGTCAATTTTATTAGGTAACAATATTGTGCAGGCTCCTGATAAGTTACAAGGTTAAATTACTTTAGTTACTGTTAAACTAGTGTTAAGGAGTTATGTTATACAGGGAAAACACTACCAACTCGTACCAAGGATACGTTTGTACTGTGTTTACATTTCCCCGAGCGCAGCATGAATGGCTTCCCCTGCTCCGGGTGTGTGTTCACTGCTGTGTGTGCACTTTGGATGGGTCAAATGCAGAGAACAAATTCTGAGTATGGTTCACCATACTTAGCCGTATGTCAAGTCACTTTCACTTTTTTCACTTTCACTTTCACATTTGATTCATGTTGTGTGACTGTCACCTATTGCACTATAATGCTGCTGCTGCTGCCACTTTATGACAATAGATTCACACTTCAGATTAGGTCGTCTGTCAATGACGGCTCATTAAATGGAAAAAGCCCTTCATTATGTTTGCACTAATACATGCTGCTGCCAGCCAGCTAATAAATGTTGTATCATATTTTTTTCTATACTGTCATAAATGTAATTATTGCAAATATTCTTTAAATGTCGAGGTATAATTTTGAGGCTATATCGCCCACCCCTAATGTCAGACATCTGATATCTGCTTTACTTGATAAAGATATTAAACCCACATTTTGTGTTGATTAACAGGAAGAAGAGAGATGAGGTTGCAGGTCGACCGCTCTGATAAAACATCAGCCCTGATCTTTAAACATGTGACATGTAGTTAAGGACTAGTGTTAGAACAACTCTTCAGTTTTACACTGTAAATAAACAGAGATTATGTTCACTTGTGTCGTGGTCATGTGGTCACTTAAACATGTACTTTTCTTCATGCACTAAGTGAAGTGAAGCTCCTCTGTGTGCTTTTGAAGCTAAACACAAAGTCTCAGCAGCCCTGAACTTCACTACATTAAACACAGGAGCCCATGAATACAAGGTCTGTGCTAAATGTCCAATTCTTTAATGTTACACTTACAATGAAGATTAATGTGAAGTGCTTTTACTTACCTGGAATCAGGAAGAAGGTGAAGATGAGGAGGATCTTCATTCTAAATCCAGACTCAGAAAATAATAAATAATAAAATATTAGTTATACGACACTCCAGCACTGTCCGTGTCACTGTGACTGTGCGTCTTTTTGTGTGTCATGAGTAGAAAGCAACATCATGTCCACTTCCACTTTTGAGCTGCTGACAGAAAACCACTCAGGAAGTCTGTGTGAAGTGTTGTGTGTCGTTGTTACAACAGCTGCTGTCAATGTAACAGAAACAAAAGAACAGAAAACATGTTTCTGATACTAAACTAATGACCAGTGGAGTTGTGTACTGCAACGTAACTGTGATGTCACGTCTTTGTTTTTCCTCTCAGTCTGTAGAGAGTTTGAGTATATAATAGTTTGTAAAATTTACCAGTCTGAAACTAGATGTGCTCCAGGGATTTCTACATTAGAGCAAAGCCTTGACCTTCAATAATCACTGCATCCTTGTTGAAGATTAAAGCCCATAATGGCTTGTGATGGTCATAAAGTGAAGAACTTGACATTATGTGAACCGAAGGAACAGACAGTAATGTTTTTGTTTGTTTTCTGAGATCTTCTGCAATACAATGACATCACCATGTGGATTAAAACTCTGCCCAAGTACAAGAACGTCACAAATCTTGTTCTTTGTAGGGTAGTCGAGGCCTTCTGTCACTTCTATCAGACTACATAAGAGTGAAGCTGTTCTTGTGAGCTGTATGTCAAACACTTTACCTCATTAATTATCATATTAGTAGATGTACTAACCACCACTCAACATACTCATACACCACATGGGTGATGTGTCACTTCCTGTGTAGTGATTATAAAACACTTCCCTGTTATCTGTAATCAAACACTACCAGAAAACCTCCTTACTGCTCAATATATACTCAAAAGATAAATCTCATTTCCAACCGCTGAGCAAAAAGTAATGTCAGCAGAAGTGGATGTGGTTAACAAGTGTTGCTGTTGTTTTGGTTTTAGTCACTTCTTCTGAAATAGAGCAAATACTCAGACAAGGAAAGAGAGAAAACAAAATCTTTCTCTAATCACATTAAATAAAATCTAAAATCATGCTGAAAATATTAAATATTTTATATTTTATTAATATAAATATTCAGCTTCATGACTGAATGATATCCTCTACTATAAAGTGCTCTTTGTAACAGAATTGTCACCATTTCCTTCTTCTTTATGCTACAACTGTGGGTTTACATTGTCAGTTACATTCAGAGCACGTCTATTAAAAAGCTGCTTTTATTTAAAAACCGAGAAAAGAAATCGCTTAGCTTGTGACGCTAACATGCCCAGCACATCCTGTGTGTAATCATGCTAGCTGGTTCAAGTCATGCATCTTTGCTGACATTTACTTCATTAACTGGTGATGTTTTTGTATTGTGTACTTGTGTATTTAATACCACAGCTGAATTACTGCTGAAAAAAATGGATCACAACACAATAGTTCCCTAAAAGCCTATAAAAACTAGAACAATTCTCAGATGTTATTAAAGAGAGCAGGATGTGTTAACATGAGATTAAACACAGTTCATGTTCTGTGTACAGAGTCGTCTTAACACCTCAGTCTATATGTGTGAACACATCAACTCTGTACTTCATCAACACCGAGTAGAACAATGTGTCAAACTGTTAAACAAGAGCTAAAACACACTTATATGGATAACGTTTTAATTACGTGTATTTATTTCTGTCAGAGAACAGGAGTGTCTTCACAGATAAAAAGGCCCAAATGCAGGGATAACAAAATAGACAAATTTTATTAACAAAACAAATACAGGAAACAGGAACCAAAACACAGAAGCCCACCAAAAATGAGGACCTGACGCTAACTGCAATGTGGAGGAAATAAACACACATAATTAAAACAGAAAGTGTGAATAATCAAATTTCAATACTGTTATGTTGCAGCAGAAGTTTGTCCTTTATTCATAATAACCGTCATGTGGTTACAGAATTCACACAGAGTAAATATATTTAAATACGGACACGAGTTCTTCACATCCAAAGTGACATCATATGTTTTATATGTTTTTTTATGCAGTGAGACAAAATAAAACAATGTATTTGAGTAGCTTTAGGCTGGTTAACGTAGCTGTACTGTGATATATACATGTGCTTCATCCTGATCAGAGTCACAGTGAGTCAGGAGTCTATTCCAGCATCACTGTGTGCCAATCAGGACGTCATGCTGTGTTTGACTAAAGCTCAGAACTCAGAGGAAAAACAAAAAACTGGCACCTCAACTCAGAATTCCTACTCAGAGTCAGGAGGGTCTCTTCATCCCAGAGTTTATCATATTACTTCAGACCAACACCATCAGCACGATACATTATATATCCATGATCAGTAAACTTAGCTTGTTAAACACACTTTCATAGAGTGGTGTAGGGGCAATAAAATATATGGGGACTGGATGATAATTAGTAATAAACTATAATACCACACGCACACACTGAAAACAGTCTCAGGTTATATATATAAAATATGTGCACGTTGTGTTATGGATCAACATCATGGTAATGCCCTTCACAGAACCGGTGACTAAAGCCCCTGTGAACACAGCAATATTATTGGCTAAAAGTGACTGAACTGGTTCCATATTAATTTACTTTAAATTAACTCTATTTTTATATTTCTATTTCTAAAGCTACTTTGAGACAATGTCCATTGTTAAAAGCAGTACACAAATAAAATTGAGGTTAGGTTTGAATTGAGGACCTATAAGTTGCTCCATAGCTTTTGGTTCCAAAATTCCACTTGACTATATACAGCCTTTGAAAGGACATTATATATGATCACACTCTGGTGTCACCCAAATGAGGAGGAGTTCCCTTTTGAGTTTGGTTCCTCTAAGGGTTTCTTCCTCATATTTATTCTATATTTTTATGCTTTGTGTAAAATTGCTTTGAGACAATATCCATTGTTTATTTTTGATTCTTTCCCCTTTTTTCTTCATTTTATACCAAAATAACAAAAAGGTATACAAAACTAAACTCTATCCCCCTGTTATGCGGAAGCGGAGGCAGAAGCAGAAGTAGCAGTGAAAACAGTTTAATACAAACTCAAAGGCGAAGCCAAAACAAATACCCGCGGAGCAACGCAGGGATAATCTGGTGGTGCGCTCCGAAGGCGCGGCCTACTATGTCCTGAGAAGACGAGAGGCAGTCCATAAAAGAAAGTACACAGGCGCGTAGGAGAATCGCGGCACTGTGCTGGAAACGGGAGAACGTAATCCACTCGGTGACACTCCGGAAGCAGTACGGATAATAAAGGACGAGGAGAGTGTGTGACGGGAGTGTATATATAGGTGGTGTAATGAGTGTGTAAATGAGTGTCAGGTGTGTGTAGTCAGTATGCTGGCGGGAGCTCCTAGTAGGCGGGGCGCGCACGGGAGACGTAGCGGAGTGCTCCCTGACACCCCCAAACATAAACATAATCATACTGAACATAATGTACATGATCAGATGTCCATAAAGGAAAAGACATAATAATAATGATAATAATAAATAAACAACATGACGTGCATATGAATAATATTCCCCACGCGCTTTATAATACCTTTCATTTCCTCAACAAAAGGTAAGAAAGGTTACCAGATATTATCAAATGCCCCAGTAGACCTTCTTACTGTACATCTAATTTTCTCCAACTTAAGATGGTACATGACTTCCCTTATCCAGTGATTGAATGTCAGGGGAGTAGAAGCTTTCCATTTAATCAGTGTTACTCTTCCAGACAGAAGAGAACAGAAGACCAGTATCTTAATTATGTTGGCTTTGTAGAAGCCAACATTCTGATTTCCGTTATAAGCTTTTATTATTATTATTATTGTTATTATTATTATTATTATTAGACAAAAAATTATTTAAAAAAAATGCGGCCTAGGGCGTTCGAGCCACATGCACCAAATTCGGATATGTCGTAGACCCTGGTCTGAAGTTTGTTGCTTCTTTTTTTCCGAAGCAATCGGAATTCCGGCATTCCCGGTATGGAAGCTCAAAGTGGCCTTTTTTCCCATAGACTTCCATTATAAACTTTTGAGGTTTATAACTCGGCAAGTTTTCGAGCGATTTACACCGAACTCGGACAGGTTCTTTAGGACCTTACTCCGGACGAAGTTTTTATTTCGGACTTCCGACAGAATTCTCGGTTTTCCAGTAGTCGACGATCGAACATCCCATAGACTTGAATGGGGAATTCCGAAAATTCCTCTAAGCTCTGGAAATGTCCAAACCCTCAGTAGCCACTTTTTGCCAAAAGTATTGGCACCACACCGGATATTCTGGTGACGTCACGTGTAGCCACGCCCCCAAAACAAGCGAAATCAAAAATTTGCACAAAATAGACATGTGACATATCAAAACACTCAGCACATTGAGGGGAACTGGCCCATGGGTATTCTGGTCACGTCACGTGACGTCACGTGATGTCACATGTAGCTCCGCCCCAAAAACAAGCAAAATTAAAAATTTGCAAAACATGGACATGTGACATATCAAAACACTCAGCACAATGAGGGGAACTGCCCCACGGGTATTCTGGTCACGTCACGTGACGTCACGTGAGGTCACGTGTAGCCCCGCCCCCAAAACAAGCGAAATCAAACATTTGCACAACATGGACATGTGACATATCAAAACACTCAGCACAATGAGGGGAACTGCCCCACAGGTATTTTGGTCACGTCACATGCTCATGGCCGATCACCTCCAAAAGTATTGGTACCCTAGCGGTCCAGTAGCTTTCACAATCTTTCTGTCCACTCGCCTCCAAATCGCACCGGCCTTTGCAAATACTTGCACCGTAAAAGCCAACATCAAAGTTTGTCGTGACGTACTTTACAAATCTAGTTTTCCTTTCTTTTTTTTTTTCTTAATTTTTGCATTGTTTGAACAGACTAAACAATGCAATAAATGGGGATGGCTCTATACTGTACCACCTCTCTAAAAAGCCCAGAGAAGGTCTAGAACATGTGTTATGTACAGAACATATGCAGCAGAGCTGAGGGAGACTGCTGTCATCTATCATGTGGGATATGTCAGCTTTAATCTTAAAATGTCTGAATTTAGTCCAAATTGTATTATAGCATGTCTAAGGCAAATGGTAGATTAATAAATTCCCTGAATTATTTTATACCAGTTGTCCTTTGAATGGTTTGTCTACACCTGTCTCCATATTATTTTTGAGTAGATCTAAATATATTGAATAATACATGCTAAGTGCTTCATAGATCCTGCTTAGAGACTGTTTTTGGATTTACATTAAAGACGTTGGAGGGCAATATGAGAAATAATTAAAATTCAATACTACAAAGTTTCAAAGTACAGATTAAATCTGATTTGAAAACTTACTTTACCAACTGTTTAAAGGATGCAAAAGACAACATTAGGTTGTTGTTTTGCTATCAAGAAATTGTGAAACAAGCTTCCAAGTCCAAAATGCGACCTATGGAGTTGCAGGTGAGGGAAAGAGAAAGAGGATTCCTGTCTCATACTCCACCAACTGTGAGCGCCATGATGAGCCATGGCCTGAGCCACAGGAATCAAGTGCCAGGCTTGAAAATAAAGCCAGACATGAGCTGAATTTCTTCAGAGAGCAACTCTCTGGTCACGTGACCAGCTACCTTGAGAGTTCCACTAGTAAACATACAATGCAAAGAGTGTGTGATTTTTCCTTCATAAAAAAACATTGAAATGGTCCAAAGCACAAAAGAGTATTTCACAGGAAAAAGATACAAAAACTTGCAGAAAGAAACAAACAATGGGGTTACATTAATCAGTTTGACAGCTCAAACCAGTCCACTTGGCTAGCAAACAGAAGTATCCAGAATCTTAATGTTTATTGATATAGGACAGATTCTGGTAGACTGAGTCTGATTGGCTGGTGGTTGGGTCTAAACCCTCTAATACCTCATTTTCTTTTGTTTGAACAGAATGCAAATTTTGATAATTTTCATAATCTTCATTTGTCTGAAATGGAAAATAAAAATTATTAAAATGTTTGTAAGTAATTTGTTTGTGAAAGTAACATCTGAAACAAATCACTGGCCTGTACCTCTCTGGAAGATTGTGTCACTGTTCTAGAGCCTGAAGAGAGAAGAGATTGCTTTAAATCACATTCTCTAAAGACAATGAACAAAATCACAATCCATTCATTTCACATCCATAGTGTGGAGGAACTACTGTATATTTACATGTGTTAATGAATATCTTATCTACACTACGCATCTTTGAAGAATTGCTGTAATGCTTTTTATAATTTGTGTGACTTTTGATCAGTTGTTTTGTGGGTTCAGTGATATGCATACTACACGAGCGATTGCACATTACACCATGTTTCACATCTTTATCACACTTTCTCATAGAAATAGGCATGAGAAAGTTCATTCATGTCACTTTTGCTGCATTGGTTGTTTCTGCACTGATTGTAAAATAAAAAACATTAACACTTTAACATGTTGTGTGAATATAAATAAAATGTGCTTGTTTTGCAGTACCTTGGGTCTTTTTTTTACACTGTATCACTCCAGCTGACAGTTATAGTTGTGAATCCTGGAACAGAAACACACAATGTGTCACAATATTTTAAACTACATTCTGCCCATTTATTCTTAATTTACTTTGACAATTTTGTGCATTGTTTATCTTGACAATAGCATTACTCTCTTATTATATAGTTGATATGAAAATTGTTATAGAGTTGTAGCTTTGTAGTTCTCTCAGGTGATTGATCAGGAGTTTCAATCGCCTTTAAGGTGTAAATTGTGGGCAGAGCTTACTCATTACAAATTAATGTTCTCCCTTCAATTTCGGTTTGTAAGTATTGCTAAAACCTCATTGTAAATAAATGTCTAGTACTGTTTTGATCTATTTTACCAAACCTTATTTTAAATCTCACTTTTGGTTGACTGCAGATATGTGTTTCAAACCCATCTCTGTAGTCACCTTTACCATCATATGTGCTCTTGTTTACAGAGCAGAAGTCACATTTCCAGTACTGACTATAGGAAAACCATCAAAAACCTCAATTTGATCAAGACTGCATAGAATTGCATGAAAGATGGCCTGAATAACCTCAGTGGGAGTACTGTGAGCATCATCATCAAGCTACTGATGTCTTTACTAGATTTTTGACATATTAGCATCCACATTTTATTTTGCAGCACTGAACTGAAGTTTGAAAGAAAATGTATGATAAAACTCTCCTGTTTGAAACTTGTTCAGTTGTACTTTTTATCCAGTGTTGTATAAAGTACTAGAAAGCAATACTTGAGTAAAAGTACAAGTATCATACTAGAAAATGACTTTGGTAGAAGTGAAAGTCACCTTTTGGAATATTACTCAAGTAAAAGTCTTAAAGTATCTGATATTTACTGTACTTAAGTATCAAAAGTAATTTTCTGATATTTAATGTACTTAAGTATTTGAAGTAAAAGTAAAAAGTAAAATTTCAGTGGTTTTGGGTAGGCACAAGAGACACTTCATCCGATAGGAAGAATCTTTCATTCCAATGTACAGAAACATTTCTTGCAAATACGGTCAGGTGTGTACAACATTATCTTCTTCACCCTGTTTACCACTATCGTTGGGGTGGTTGTCTACGACAGGGGTGGCCAGTCCCTGGTCTACATTAACGGGAGGTCATCCAGCAGCTGCTTCCATGGCAGGCACTTATTTCCAGGGATTTCAGAGCAGCGTAACAGATATTGTGTTATTTTTGCGCCTTTTTTATAATCTAACCCTAACTCTAACCCTAACCATAATCATAGTTTTTGGTTGTTTATTTGTTTTCTAAAAAAAATTACCTGTATGACTGTTTTGTCCTTTGTAGTATGCTCTTTTTTTTTTTGAAAGAATGCATTTTTCCAAGGCCTCCAGAAACATGCCCATTTTATGTCGTGGTAAAGAAACCCCTGGAATTTAGTGAATGCCGTGCTTTTTTCCATGGCAGTTTCAGTTGTGCTTCTGCCTCCTTTTGGAAACATTACGCTGAAATAGAGCATGCGGAGCGTAATGAAATCTAGGAGCAATGATTAGCCAAATCTCCCTTATTGCAGTCACACATTTCTTCTGATTTTAGTTTGTAGTAACGAGTAACGAAGATGCTTAGTGGAAATATAGCGGAGTAAAAGTATATATTTTATCTAGGAAATGTAGTGGAGTAAAAGTGAAAGTTGACATAAATTTAAATAGCGAAGTAAAGTACAGATACGTGACATTTCTACTCCGTTCGATTACAATACTGCTTTTAGGTACACAATGTTTAAATATTCACAAAACAGAAAAAACTTTGCAATGTTGAACACATCACAGAATTAGTCTATTATGTCTATACTTACAAGTTTGCAGTACAATATGAAACAAAATAGGCATTAAACCTCAAACAACCATTCAATACAAATAAACACTTCACTTATAAAAGTCCAGTTTCTAGATTGGTAGAAAACAGTCCCATATTTCGGAAATACCCAATTGTCTATGTACCTACGAGTTGTTATGATACAACAGTTCAGCCCTACCATCATGTTGTATGGCACAATCTGGTAATGAAATGATCCATTTGTGAAGAAAAGTCCACAATCGACTCACTCTGTCATCCAGATAAGTTATTTCTTCTGTTTCTCAATATTAAGCTTAAAATTCTTCAGTACTTCAACAGTTCTCAAGACTCAGTGAAAGGCTTGCCATCTTGTTCCATGCATGAATCTCAGTCCAGGTCACTTGTTCCAGGAAAGAAAAAACCTCAAAATGACTCAAATTTCAAATTGGGATAAAAATGAATGAATTAACAAAAATGTAGATCTTTTCTAAATTAATTAAAATCAGATTTTCTTCATTAGGAAAAATAAAATCTTGCTGAATATCATCCAGTGCTGACTCATTGATCTTTCTTTGCTCATGTATCACACTGATTATATTACAGTTTTTTTTCAGTCGCTAACAAGCGTTTATCCAAACAGTTGTCACATTTGCAAAACTCTAAACACAATTGGCACAGCATCAGTCTTTTGTGGCTAAACCATTCACATATTTCATGTCATTTTCACACAATATGCAATCAGTGAACACATTTCCACAATGCTTACATTTTCTTAACAGACAAGCTATACCTCCCAACAAAATTATGGATTGTTTTTGTAGTATTCACGAATGTTAACACACAACATCCCACAATAGCAAAAACAATATTCCCAACCTTAGATACAGTATAAAAAACTCTGCTTCTGCAATGATATCAGTTCAAAAACAATATATATCAGCTGATAATAAACAAACAATTGAATAATTCAGAAACAGATGATTTATGTTGGGTGAATTGGGCCAACCACAGCTGATTCCAGTCTGGCTTAGACTCAGTGGCAGGGGTTATTTTTTTCTATTACTATAAAATGAGGACTTTGAGGAGTGATGTTTTTGGAAACAGAAACAGAAAAAGACAAAGACTGTAATGTCTGGACGTGGAAGAGGAAGAGCAAGGGGCCCAGGGAGAAGACCAGCTCCAGTGAGAGATGCAGGGCCAGGGAGAGGTGCAGTGAGAGGTGCAGTGAGAGGTGCAGGTGCAGGAAAAGGAGCAGGCCCAAGGAGAGGGCAAGGTAGAGGTGTAAGAATGCGTTGTGGTGGCATTCCAAGGGCTGCAAGAACAGTAGTCAGAGATGAAATTCGTGCCACTATCATTGACCATGTAATCAACCACGGGCTCTCACTAAGAGAGGCTGGTGAAAGAGTGCAACCCAATTTGCGGCGGTCAAAGGTTGCCTCCATTACTCGCATCTTTCAACAAACCAACAGGTAAGTATTGCATTTTTTCTGCATGGAGGTGGAAGGTTTATGACCATCAGCCACATGACCAGATGTCCCTCCTTGAAGCCATGGATGCTGGTTGCAGGGACATCACAGTTCAAGATTGCCAAGGGTGGATCCGACATACCAAGCGGTTAATTTTGTGCTATTTTTAGTTCCCCTCTTCTTCACTGCTGCGTCAGTGCTGACGCTATGGGAATGCTTCTTTGAGGAAGTTGTGTCTGAAGCTCTGTGTGCACACTCAGAAAGGACACGTGACGGAGTAATTACTCGCCAGTAAGTCCATATAAGGGCATCTACGTCACGCTGCTCCAGCTTTCTTTGTCTTCAGGAAGCGCTCTGTGTATGTGTGTCGTTTGTCTGTCTGTCAAGTGCAGGGAAAGAAAAAAAATAGGGAAAGACTAGGCAAAATGTTGCAGTCTAAGCACTTTAAGATATGCGTGCATCCGTGCCCCCGCTTTATCACGGCGGGCAACGCGCATTCTCTTTGTGTGGTGTGTTTGGGAGAGGAGCATGCCCGGTCGGCTCTCGAGGGAGCCGGCTGTGTGCATTGTGAGGGATTCCCTCTCCGCACGCTCCAATCCTGCCTGGCTGTGTTTTCAGCTTCGGCTGCGCCTCGTGGTTCGGGTCCTGCATCTGCCGAGGCAGCGCGGCAGCTTCAATCATGGGGTTCCCAGGTTGAGTTAGCGGAGGCGGAGCAAGAGACGGGTGTTCCCCTTTCTCTTGCCCTCTCCCCTGACTTCGATCGCTCGGTTTCGCGTTCGGGAGCTCGCGCTGCGATTTCTCCCAACCCGGAAGAGAGCATGCTGCTTTCCGCATCCGGCTCTGAGGAGCTCGATGTCGAAGGGGAGGGGCTTTCCACCTCGGAACGGCCGACGCAATCAGTCACGTTCGAGGAGCTCCTCGAGGTAATAACTCGGGCTGTTGAGAAGCTGAATTTAGATTGGCCTGAGGAGGTAGTTGGTGTCGCCCATTCTAAGCTGGACGACCGCTTTCTTACTTCAGGCCGTCAGCCATATGCACGCAGGCGTCTGCCATTTCTTCCAGACCTCCATACTGAGGTATCGAGGTCTTGGAAAAATCCCTTTTCGGCACGTGTATTTTCTCCAGCCATATCAGACTATTCAGCCATTATGGGGCTTGAAGACCATGGGTATAGAACGATGCCGAAGGTTGAAGAGACGCTGGCCAGTTATCTCTCCCCTGCATCGCCCGCATGGAGGAAACCTGCCCTTCCATCCAATCCTTGTAGGACCACTTCAACCCTTGTGGGTAAGGCCTATAAGGCAGCAGGACAAATAGGTGCGGCCCTGCACACCATTTTGGTTTTGCAGGCCGACCAGGCTGACCTGCTGGCAGAGCTTGATGGCGGCGAGGGGTTGGGACCACAGGTGGTGTCTGAGCTCCGCCGAGCCACTGACCTTGTGCTTCATGCCACAAAGCAGATGGCCCGCTCCATAGGTTATTTAATGGCTGCTCTGGTTGCCACAGAGAAGCACTTGTGGCTTAATTTGACGGGCATAAGGGAGAAGGATAAGTCCTTTCTCCTGGACACCCTGGTTTCACCTCAGGGCTTTTTAGGCGATGCAGTGAGTACAGTCGTCGACAGGCACCAGGAGGTGAAACGCCAGTTGGTGGCGTTCAAGGAGTTTCTCCCTCGCCACTGGGAGCAGACTGGGCCATCATCCAGCCGCACCCAACCCCCTTCTAGCTCACTCAGGGCAATTAAAAGGGTAAGTGTGGTGATCCATGCCTCCCCGTCTAAGACTAGGGAGGCCGGTCAGTGTACCCGGGCCCAGACCCGTCTGGTGAGAGGGGACTTTAGTTCTGTCATCTCAGCCAAACAGGCTACAAAGGAGTCTTATGCCTGAGGGCTAGGGCTCCTAGGAGCGTTCTATTCAGGAATGCTAGCCCTACTGCCCGCCCTGCTGCTATTGCCGTTTCAGTGGGTAGTAGGGCCTGTGCCTGCTCCCCTTGCACGGGTCTCCCTGGGTTAGTATCTGCCAGTGCACTGTTTCAGCGAGGTTGAAACAACTGTCAGACAACCAGGCAGCATGGAAATTTCTGCCAGGGGTGTCTCAGTGAGTCCTGGATACTGTAGAAAAAGGGTACAAGATCCAGTTTTCCACCCGTCCACTGCGCTTCCAGGGTGTGTTGACCACGATCATGGGCGGGAACCAGGTGGTGTTCCTCCAAGAGGAACTTCTGAGGAAAGGGGCCATAGAACATGTTCCCCTCCCAGAGCGGGACTCCGGCTTTTACAGCCGATATTTTGTTGTTCCCAAGAAGGACGGGGAGGCTGCATCCGATTCTGGACCTGCGGGCTCTGAACTGTACTCTGAAGACTTACAAGTTCAAGATGCTCATGCTCAAGATGATCGTGTCCCAGATCAGATCCGAGGACTGGTTTGTCACGATCGACCTCAAGGATGCTTATTTCCACATAAGCATTCTGCCGGAGCACAGGAAGTTCCTCAGGTTTGCTTTCGGGCCGAAACGTACCAGTATCGTGTCCTTCCTTTTGGCCTAGCCCTTTCACCACGCACGTTCACGAAGTGCATGGATGCTGCCCTGGCACCATTGTGTCTCCAGGGCATCCGTGTACTGAACTACCTGGACGACTGGCTCATTCTGGCCCAGTTGGAAGCTATGGCAGCCAGGCATCGAGATGCTGTGCTTGACCACATGAGGTCTTTAGGAAAGTGTCTGCTTTCTCCTTCTCAGAGAACCACCTTCTGGGGGTAGTTTGGGACTCCACCACGATGCGGGCAAATCTGTCACCCACTGGGGTGGCTTCCATTTTGTCAAGCTATTCGGCTAGCTCGAGGACTCTCTGTTCCCGAGGCACAGAGGGTGCTCAGCCTCATGTCAGCAGCAGCCAACGTTATCCCTCTACATGAGGCCATTCCAGCTCTGGCTCAGGGTTGTGGCATTGAAACACTTTCTCCCACACCTCAGAGACTGCCCTGTCGTAGTTCGGACAGACAGCACCATGTTGCTGTCCTAAATCAATCATCAGGTCTGCGTTCACGCCCCCGGTTCAGGTTGACGCGGCAGATTCTGCTCTGGGCAGAGACCAGGTTTCTTTTGCTGAGAGCGGCATTCATTCCCCGGACATGGAATATTGTCTGTGGCTTTCTGCCCCTGGTAGGGTCTCCCAAGGCAATCAGGTCCTGGATGACAAGCCAGACAAATACTCCCTTATGAAGAATCCGAAATCAAGGTGCGTGATGTAGCCCGGTATGACACAACCGGGGCCCCATCCTGGAGCCAGGCCCGGGGTTGGGGCTCGCATGCGAGTGCCTGGTGGCCAGGTCTTACCCCATGGGGCCCAGATGGGCTCAGTCCGAAAGAGCGACGTGGGGCCAATCTCCAGTGGGCCCACCACCTGCAGGAGGAACCATAAGGGGCCGGTGCATTGTGGATTGGGTGGCAGCCAAAGGCGGGGGCCTCAGCAACCCAATCCCCGGACACGGAATCCGGCTCTAGGGACCACGCTTGGGGGAAGGACCCTGAGCTGGTGCGGGAAATTGAGAGATACCGACCAGAAATAGTTGGGCTTGCCTCCACGCACAGCTTGGGCTCTGGAAACCAACTCCTCGAGAGAGGCTGGACTCTTTACTACTCTGGAGTTGCACGCGGTGAGAAGCAGCAGGCCGGTGTGGGCTTACTCATAGCCACCCAACTCAGCTGCCATGTGTTGGAGTTCACCCCGGTTCACATAGGTATCTCACTGTTATTCGCGCTTACGGGCCAAATGACAATATAGAGTACACGACCTTCTTGGTGTCTCTGGGAGGGGGCTGGAAAGTGCTCCAACCGGGGACTTCGTTATTCTACTGGGGGACTTCAACGCTCATGTGGGTAGAGACAGTGACACATGGAGGGGCGTGATTGGGAGGAACGGCCCCCCCGACCTGAACCCGAGTGGTGTTCTGTTATTGGACTTCTGTGCTAGTCACAGTTTGTCCATAACAAACACCAGGTTCAAGCATAAGGGTGTCCATCAGTGCACGTGGCACCAGGACAACGTAGGTCGGAGGTCAATGATCAACTTTGTGGTTGTTTCATCTGACCGCTGGCCATATGTATTAGACACTCGGGTAAAGATAAGGGCAGAGCTGTCAACTGATCACCACCTGGTGGTGAGTTGGATGCAATGTCAGGGGAGGAAGTTGGACAGACTTGGCAGACCCAAACGTACTGTGAGGGTCTGCTGGGAACTTTTGGCAGAGTCTCCTGTCAGAGAGATCTTCAACTCCCACCTCCGGCAGAGCTTCAACCAGATCCTGAGGGAGGTTGGAGACATTGAGTCCGAGTGGACCATGTTCTCCACTTCCATTGTCGACGCGGCTGCTCAGAGCTGTGGCATTAAGGTCTCCGGTGCCTGTCGTGGCAGCAATCCCCGAACCCGGTGGTGGACCCTGGATGTAAGGGATGCCATCAAGCTGAAGAAGGAGTCCTATCGAACCTGGTTGGCTCGGGCGACTCCGGAGGCGGCTGATAGGTACTGGATGGCCAAGCGAGCTTCAGACCGGGTGGTTGCGGAGGCAAAAACTCGGATCTGGGAGGAGTTCAGTGAGGCCATGGAGAAGGACTATTGGTCGGCCTCGAAGAAATTCTGGCAAACCGTCCGGCACCTCAGGAAGGGGAAGCTGTTTTACAGTGGGAGTGGGAATCTGCTGACTTCTCCTGGGAACATTCTCGGACGGTGGAAGGAGTACATTGAGGTTCTCCTGAACCCCACCGACATGTCTTCCACTGAGGAAGCAGAGGCCGAGGTCCCCCAAGCTGAGGTCACTGAGGTAGTTGAGCAGCTCCTCTGTGTCAAGGCACCGGGGTGGATGAGATCCGCCCTGAGTACCTCAAGTCTCTGGATGTTGTGGGGCTGTCTTGGTTGACACGCCTCTGCAACATCGCCTGGCGGTTGGGGACAGTGCCTCTGGACTGGCAGACTGGGGTGGTGGTCCCTCTGTTTAAGAAGGGGGACCGGAGTATGAGTTCCAACTACAGGGGATCACACTACTCAGCCTCCCCGGAAAAGTCTATGCCAGGGTACTGGAGAGGAGAATTGGGCCGATAGTCGAACCTCGGATTCAGGAGGAACAATGCGGGTTTCGTCCCGGTCGTGGAACACTGGACCATCTCTATACCCTCGCCAGGGTGCTGGAGGGTTCATGGGAGTTTGCCCAACCAGTCCACATGTGCTTTGTGGATTTGGAGAAGGCATTTGACTGTGTCCCTCGTGGTGACCTGTGGGGGGTGCTCTGGGAGTATGGGGTCCGGGGTCCTCTGCTAAGGGCTGTCCGGTCCTTATATGACCGGAGCAGGAGTTTGGTTCGCATTGCAGTAAGTCAGACTTGTTCCCGGTGCATGTTGGACTCCGGCAGGGCTGTCCTTTGTCACCGGTCCTGTTCAATATTTATATGGACAGGATTTCTAGGCTCAGTCGGGGGCCGGAGGGAGTCCGGTTTGGGGACCACGGGATTTCATCTCTGCTTTTTGCAGATTAAGTTGTCCTGCTGGCTTCATCAAATCAGGACCTCCAGCATGCACTGGGATGGTTTGCAGCCAAGTGTGAAGCGGCGGCTATGAGAATCAGCACCTCCAAGTCCGAGGCCATGGTTCTCAGCTGGAAAAGCGTGGCTTGTCCCCTTCAGGTTATGAGCACTGAGGGTTGACTTTTTTGTTTTTCAAGAGAGCCTTCATATAACATACTCAGCAAATCTTATCTTTTAACACACAAGCAATATTATTACATACATGTTTTGAAAGTAAAGAAAGAAAAATTATATAAAGAAATAAAGAAAACTTAATCACTTTTATATTCTTGATCTTGATTCATTCTTCATTTCTGTCACGGTACGGAGTCTGATTAATTTTCATCCATTGATTTCTTCATTCCTCAAGCTTCATATTCTTTATTTTATTCAACAGGTGTTTTATTTCTTCTGCTACCTTTTCTATTCTCTTCCTTTTTTCTTCTCTGTCTTTTTCTCCTATCTACTTTTCTGGTATTTGTAGCCATAATCTCACTTTTCTTTTGTATGGGAATATGAGAGCATGGTTTTGAAGTTGGATAGCATTGATGAGGTTCATCCAATGAGCATGAAGTTAACCATTCATTTCCATTATCATCCATTCTACCTACCATTCTCACAACACTTATCATCTAGACCCATGCAGTGTTAATACCATTACTGAGACACCAGCAGATCCCTCAAATCCTCCAGCAGATCCCTCAGATCCTCCAGCAGATCCCTCAGATCTTGCAGCATATCCAGCTCAGAGCCTTGAGAACACCTTGATTTCACACAGTTCTGAAGTCAAAACTGCTTCTCGCTCTGCAACACAGGAGACAAATGATACAGAATGATTTCTCTGTCAATCACCTGTCCTGAATCCTGACTCCTGATTACTTTTATTATAGATGTGAAGTACAAGTTGTTGTTAGTAAAATAATCATGTGTGTTAGATATGTATGTTTTACTGTAATTCCATGTCATCTGACTGTTTTATAGCAGAGATGTCTTACTGTAGTTTTATTATATGAAATTATGATATCAATAGCAATAATTAAACCTGTACAATACTAATGTGTATAATGTGTAATCTATATCATTGTGCTACACTTAAATAAGAAAACTATTAGCTGTTTTTTTTGCAGAGATTCAGGGATGAATAAACTGCAACAGCTCATGTTTACAGTGTGGCTCTTATATAGTGTCTTATATTTAAATTTATATTTACATCATTTATTAGATGCTTTTAATCAGTTCAACTGACTGAAGTGCTTTACAGTCTTTATTAATAACACATGCTCCTGCTAGTCTGGTACTGAACGAGAAGAAAGGAAGATGAAGATGAAGTAAGTCTTTAGTGTTTGTTTAAACTCAATTAGCTTTAGCAGCTTAGACGTTGTTTGTGCAGATGGTAAATGGTCAGGGCAAGCTGGGATTTTCAGCAGGTTTTTTTTTTTTTTTTAGGTTTGACATAATTACAGGAACCTCAGCCTTCATTGTTTAATGTTCTGTCTAATTAAATTATTTAATATTCCCAGGTTACACAGATGCTGTTGTAAAAGTGTACAATTGATTTAATTGAATGAAAACCAATCTAAAACAATCAAAACCAAATACAGAAATAACAAAAAAAAAAAATACATATATAAAGTTGTATATAAAATTGCTCAACAAAAGTCCATAATCAAAAGGGATTTACATATAAATAAACATTTACATATTCAGAATAGGATGCTCATATAAAAAATGTCATGTTCAAAAATGTTCAATTTTAAAAATATATTAAAATATAAGATGGCTTACATTTTGCCTGTTGTGCTGTTGTCAGGATTGTTGTGATAAACATGAATCAACACATTCTGAAAAATCAGATTTGAGAAATAAATAGTACAGCGACATAAAGAATGGACTTTATCCTTCAAGTTGGCAGTTATTAGGCCCATCAGTAAGAAACCTAATTTAGATCCCAATGAACTATCACATTATATATACACAGTTATATATCTCATCAACACCAAATGAACTGAGTGCGTTAAACAGATAAAAGATTGGATGGCACGTAATTTTTGTTGTTAAACTCTGATAAGACAGAAATACTACTTTTTGGTCCAAAAACCAGTACACAGTTGATGTACTGTTACTATTAGCTCGACAGTGAAAGACCTGGTGTTTATTAGACAGTAAGGTCTTTAAAATCATATCACCATATTACAAACACAGCTTTCTTCCACCTTGGAAATATTGCCAAGTTGAGAAACATCCTGTCTGTATCTGATGCTGAGAAGCTAGTTCATACATTCATGACCTCTAGATTGGACTATTGTAATGCATTACTAGGTGGTTGTCCTGCGTCTTTAATAAATAGGTTACAGTTAATCCAAAATGCAGCTGCCAGAGTTCTCACTACGACAAGAAAGTATGACCATATAACCCCAATTTTATCATCTCTACACTGGCTAACTGTTAAGTTTAGAATTCATTACAAACTGCTGCTACTTATGTCACGTATTACGTTATTTTCGTTTTTAGCTCCCAAACTTTGGAATAGTCTTCCTGATAGTGTTCAGGGCTCAGACAGAATAGCACTGACTGCTGAGGGTAACTGAGCTGTGGAGTAGAAGTCCTGATCAGGAGAATCTGATGGGTTTTGTGCTGTAGAATAAACAGTTGTCGGTAATTCAGTGTTGTAGTAAATGGTTTCAGAACCGTCAGGGAGGTTTGTGGATAACTGAGCAGTGCAGTAAATTGTGTTAGAAAGAGATCTGCTGTCTTTAACCTCCTCGTAGTCACAGACTGGTGCTGGAAGCTGAGCACAAGAAGGAAAAGAAACAATTATATTCAATTTAGGTACAAAAAACAAAACAAAACAAACAAGCAAACAAAAAAACATGCAAAAAAAAAAAAGCTCTTGGAAACAGCTCAAACAGATTAAAGTCTTAAATATGGTCTAAAATCTGCATATATTTCATTTTAATTAATTTAAATTCCAGATGTTTTAAATCCACATCTTTATAATTGTAGTGTCTGGTACAGGTCATTTAGATTTCATGTCCCAGGCAACCTAAACCTCGGCATCTACTCTTTAATCAACCGATGAGCAACCCAGTTTTACACACACACAACTGGCTCCAGAATGCCTGGAGCCTACACAAAGACCAGATAACCCCATGCCGCTTCTCTGATTGAACTCATAGGGGTCCTCAACCAGAACACACACACACACACACACACACACACACACACACACACACACACACACACACACACACACACATATACATACACAATAATCAGTTACACTTTGATTACTGATCTGTGTATGTAATGTACCACTTCCGTTATACCGTCATTCCCCTTCACGTTTAGTAGCCAAATGACCACAAAATTATCGGTTGCTCATTTTTCAAACAATGGTGTATTTTATTTGAGCACTAAAGGCGCCATACCATCTTAATACACCTTGGATAAAACTTTAAAGTCATCTAAAAGTTTTATAGCTAATCCACACCCACAGACACCTGAAACAAAGGGAGTTTTTCCATCTGAAATAATATGTTAAGTTTAGAATTGATTACAAACTGCTGCTACTTATGTCACGTATTACGTTATTTTCGTTTTTTAGCTCCCAAACTTTGGAATAGTCTTCCTGATAGTGGCCGTAATATTGTCTATCTCCCCAAAGATGGGTGGAGTTCGGGACCTTTAAAATGTCACAAACACCACCAATCCTGGGTCAGACATTCGGAACAGCTTGGAGACGACTCCATCTCCCTTCAAAGAACTTCCAGCAAGCTTCACTTCCAAGAATGACAACTGCTCTGATCTTCAGGAGAACTTGGAAGAACGTCTGACCCCACCCTAACTGACTCCTCAGAGATTTCTCTGTTGCATCCGGACTCTTGTTTAGTAAGCCAATGCAGGTAACCATTTCATTTCCCAACCAATTTAGATGCGTATTATGAACCTTGTATTGAGTCTTAAGGTGAATTTAAGTTTCTGTGATGATTTCATAGTTAGGGTGTGATTAATTTTGAAGTTTAAGCTTGCCATTCCTTTCCTTCCCTTCTAATTTCTGCTTTTCCAGTCTCTTGCTCCCTTTCCCCAATTTCAATTTATTTTGTGTATTTTATTTTTATCTTTGTTTTCTCTATTTATTTATTTTGTTTGTTTGTGTAGTTAGTTTTATGTTGTGTTTGTCTCATTCATTAAATGCCATATTTTTACGATATTTTTAAGTGATTGTCTCTGAGTATCGCTCACAAACTTAAGGTAACTGCAACATCTGGTCTGAACTGCATGCTCTATTAAGATAATGTAATTTAAATTACGGTATAAAGTAAAAGGGAAGTGAAACTTTCTTGGCCGGGAAGATACCTCCTTCATAGAATTAATAAAGATTACACGGCCTGTTCGGCGGACGGACAGACCAAATTAGTGTAACCTTAATTCCATTACCGTCAATTTCAACTTAGGTTAAAATATTTAGGAGTCACTATGACATGTTATAGTTACTTATAAATATTTACCTTGCTTTGCGAGATCGCTACATAATGTTTAATACTTTATCAGCATTCTGAAGTAAAGAATTCACGTGACAGATAACATATCACGTTTACATATAAAATGGTACTAATATATTTTGGCTTAATGAAACTGATTCATATGTACAACATTTGGCTGATTTAATGGATAATATTATGGGTTTTTTTCTAATTAAATCACTCATTCTCACTCACTCACTCATTTTTTACCGCTTTATCCGAACTACCTCGGGTCACGGGGAGCCTGTGCCTATCTCAGGCATCATCGGGCATCAAGGCAGGATACACCCTGGACGGAGTCTAATTAAATCAGTGCTTTCATAATTGTTTATTATCAAAATATTTGTGGTCATTGTGAAAAACTGAATTCAATAACCTTTACATCTGAATCTTTATCCTTGTGCTGTATTACTGTATACTGCATGCAAGATTAATATAAACCCAGATCGTGACTGTTTAAAGACGTGTTCACTCACTGGGCACTTTATAGCAATGCCAGACCATCATTGAGTAGTATTAGCACATTCATGTAGTTATCTAATCAGCCAATCATATGGCTGCAGCACACTGCCAAAGGTCACACAGATACAGGTGAAGAGCTTCAGTTAATGTTCATATCAACCGCACAGAAATTCCCTCCTGTCAGTGAGTCCTGTTCTGGGTTGTAAAGAGTGAAACCCACTGAGGTCTTCTGCAGATGTAGCCTATACAAGGTTCAATGTTTTATACATTACACCCAGCAGGTGGTGAAATACTTAAAACAGCCTGTGTGATGTCAACAACAGTTAAGGTAACAGACATCAGACATTTTCCTTCCTTCTGATTTACATTTACGACATTTGGCAGAGGCCCTTATCCAGAGCAATGCAGGTTTAACTCATACAACCAAAGGTAAAGAGTTTTGCTCAAGGGCCAAGCAGTAGCAGCTTGGGGGTCACCTTCCAATCAGTAGACCATCACCTTAGCCACTGAGCTACCACTTTACCATTCTGATGTTTGATATGAACATTAACTGAAGCTCTTAACCCTCCATCTCCATGGCTTTATGTATTGTGCTAATGCGTGAATGTGCAGGCGTTCTTAATAATGTGGACATCAAGCATGTGTGTGTGTGTGTGTGTTTATGTAAGGGGCAGGCAGTCACAACCTTAGTCTGCCAGAAAGGGGCGGCAGAGAGCTGTGTGAGAGCGCTAGACTTTCATCTGTGCTCGTTTGGCAGTGTCTTGTCTTCTCGGTATAGCCACACTCTTGGGCACCAAAACTTTAATTTCTTAGTTAACTTTCTGTAGTGAGCAGTCAAAGGTTTCTCCTCTGCAGTCCTAACTTCTTGTTCTTGTTCCCACGAGCTCCACTTGAGTTCAGTCCTTCTGCTAACACACTAGTAACACACATGTTCTAACCTAAGTTGTGGTTCACTCAGTTTGTTCAGGTCTCTTGTACACTGATGCCTGGGTTCGAATGTGGTGTGAGTGAATTAATTATTATAGATCTCACAGCCAATTCCTCAACTAGAACATAATCAGGGTTTTAACTTTAAGTCCTTTTAACCTTAAAGATTATGTACAAATTTCATCTTTGCGTAATGTTTGGTTTTGTGCAATCCATCATGTGACCCCATCATTAGTTCTGTGGTTTTGTTGAAATCAGCTTTTAGAAAAACACAACTCACCACATGGGGGTTTGTGAAGCTTTTTAAGGATTGGGATGAAGATGAGGCTGAAAGTTGGGAAAAAATACAAGCAACCACATTACGATATGTGAAAAAAATTACAATTATAAAAGCAAATAATATAAATAAATAAATGAATACAGTTTGTAAAGGGTGCTTGTCTCTATGGACCTCATGCATGTACATTTCTCTCTACTTGGAGGATTAATGTCTCTGGAGACTCATTTAATTTATTCTTATTTACTAATTAAATGTTAATAAATGCCCTGATTAATAGTGTTAAGGTGTTTACAAACACAGTAGAAGTTAAACACATCACCAAATATGCATTTTAAAAATTATAATATTATGTAGAGAAAAATAAATTGTTCCAATTTTTCTGAGTGTGGAGTTTCCTGATCCACCAAATTTGTCAGTATTATGAAAATCGGGTCTAAAAGCATTTAGTCACCTTTAAAAGTCATGTGATGTGTAGTTTCTACAGGAAGTGTATTGTGTGTGTGTGTGTGTGTGTGTGTGGGTGTGTGTGTGTATTTATATTATACACATAAGTTATAAAAGCAAATAATATAAATAAATAAATGAATACAGTTTGTAAAGGGTGCTTGTCTCTATGGACCTCATGCATGTACATTTCTCTCTACTTGGAGTGTGTGTGTGTGTGTGTGTGTGTGTGTGTGTATTTATATTACACACATAAGTACAACCTCAGTGTTGTGCATAACATTCACTGTGTTCACCTTTCATGAGTTAATTCTGACTTTATTAAGACATTAAGTAGTTGTGTGAATGGAATACATTACCTTGGTTCTTCTTTTTCCACTGTATCAGTCCAGTAAATAAAAGGGCAATGAGAAGCAGCACGAGAACAACAGACACGGCAGTGATGACAGGTAAAGTTTGGAAACCTGGAAGAAAACAGAACAATTAAACTTTAGGTTTGTGTCTATGGGAGTGTGTGTATATGTGTGTGAGTGCATGTGTGTGTATGTGCGTGTGTGTGTGTGTGTGTGTGTGTGTGTGTGTGTGTGTGTGTGTGTGTGTGTGTGTGTGTGTGTGTGTGTGTGACTGAGTGTGTGAAAGTGTAACTGTGGCGTTCAGACTGGATTTCTAACTTGATGTTTCTGAAACTGGAATATTTAGTCATATAGGAATTAAAGTCTGTATTCTTTCATGCTGATAAAAGCTTTGGCTGAAAAAATCCTG